>NW_028301377.1:0-61267 GCF_061612785.1 Hesperophylax consimilis | reverse complement strand
TATCTACAACACTAATATATTTACCTTCAGGAGTTAATTCTTGCGTTCCATTATATGCATAATTGCCATTCTCAAATTTAACAGGTGATGATCTTATTAAACCGCCTCTATCATTAGCTATAACTCTTTTAATATTAGCGGCTAATAACTCCTTACTTAACTGTATCATAGTACTACCTGTAAGCTCTCCGCTTTGAATAGTTCCTAAATCAGTAGGTACAGCATTAATTGCTTCCTTCAATATATTTTTTCCATAAGCATCTATCTCTCTTTCACCTCTTTCAGTTTGAATTTTTATTTTCTTAGGTACATATTTACCACTAGCATTAACCGTAGTTTCACATTTTTGTAATGTGTAGTAAGTACCATTATACGTAGTATTTGAAGTTAACCTATAAAAATATACAGATGTTTTGTTTCTTTTCTCATTGAATTCAGAAGTTCTAAATTCTATTTTTTGACGTTCTCGAACTCCACCTTTATGATTATTTAACCAACCTCTATGAAATTTAAAATAAATCTCATTATTACCTGTAGTGTCTGTATCCTTAGAAACATCACCTATATTACCTTCTTTATACTGGGATACCACAATTATATCCTCTAGTGTTCTTATTAAATCTTGGGTATTTGTATCATTTCCCTCAAAATCTGTAGTTTTATATGTAGGTAATAATTCTTTATTTATCTCGTTTAGAGTTTTATTATCTACGGATGATTCATCTAGATATTTTTCTACTTCTGTACTATCATATTTAGAATTTGCAGATAATCTACTATTAATCAAATTAACAATAACATCAGCTACATAATCTGATGCATTATCTGTGAAATTATTAGTCTCATTATTGGAGAAAGAAGACATAGTACTACTTCTAAGAGGTATAGGACTAATACCTGAATCACCAGCATAAAAAGGGGATATACCATACATATTACTTTTAGATTCTGATAGCTTAATTCTTATACCATCATTGATCTCATAAGGTTTATATGTTAGAGATGTAGCCGATAATGTATGACTTTTTACACCCTTTTCAAATTTAATAGCCGCAAATACTACATTCACTTGTTTCTTTCCATCTAGTTCTTGTTTAACTACATTATCAGATACTTTATTAGCTTGGTATGTGAAACTAGAGTAATTTAATGAAGGTTTACCTAAGTAAGATATTTTCAGATCTGTAACCTTACCGTTGGCTTTATCTTGCTTTATTATTTCCCTTAGTCTCGCATTCCTTTCAAATCTAACTCTTAGTCCTCCAGATCGTCTTTGGAAATGTGATGTGAATAACCTAACAGTAGGATTAAGATTTTGTATTTGTCTAGTATCTAATGTATAGAATAAAGGAGATAGAAGATTATACATAGCACCGTAATGTACTCTATCCGCCATATCTTTAGGCTGATTTATATTACTAAGATTTTGCAATAGTAACTTTAAACTAGTACCTGTATAAGTTGCTCCTAATTTCCTATTTGTATTATTCAATGTAGAATCATCAAGCTTTGAAAGTATAGCTTTTAACACATCATTGTTTTTACCTGCTCGGTAATTCTGTTTTCCATTTGAGTACTCTATGTAAAACTCTTTTATTATATCAAACAATTGTTCATCGAGCATAAATGTAGATAACCTTCGCATAAGATTTTTCTTATCATAAGGGCTATTAAATACTTGCTTACCATTTGCTAGAGTTCTTGTAAATAATAAACCTCCTATATTTACATTATTATCCCTTATGTTTCCTAAGTTTAGTCTCTTACCATTAAAATTAATATATAATGGCATTATACCATCGACATTAGTATTGTCAATACTTACTGACTTTCCAGTCTCTAATGTCTTAAACGCATCGTATATTTCATCAACAGTAAATGATACACCATCTACATCAATATTGTCATTGATATAACTTTGTGTCTCTACATTGAAGTTAGAACCTTCTGTAGATAATTTATCTACTATTGTAAATTCTAAATTTACACCTTCTTTTGTGAATTCACTATCGGAAGCTACATTAGGATTTAATGCTATAAAATCTTTTATATATGTTTCTTTAAGTTCTCCATTTTCATCAAGATATTTAGCATCCATATTCAATGGTAATAATACAGCATTTAGAGTGTCTAACATATCTACTAATTCTTTATTACTAGCATATATTAAACCGTCTGTTATATTAGATTCTTTTGCAAGAGTTCTTTTTAATGAATCTATATAAGCCTTTTTAGTAAGTATTTCGCTTACAAATTCATAAGCTCTATAAAGCTTTGCATAGTTATTTAATATGTTATTATTTCCATTATTTAACTCCCTTAGAGTTGATAATAAATCATCGAATCCTATTTTAAAATTTGTATCCGTTCTATTATACTTAGATTGATAATCATTAAAAAAAGATGTGAATAAGTTTAACAGTTCCATATTTTCTTTAAATGATTGGAATAATACTTCATGTGGAGTATTATCTAAACTTAAAGCATAAGAGGTTATATCCAAAGGTATATTAAAATCATTCTCTGCAAGATTATTAATTGTATTTGCTAGATCAGTTTTTCTAATATCCATTTGTTCTAATATAGCATCACTAGCATTATTAGTAGTAGATGCCTTTTCTAACTTACCTTGAATCCTTGTAGCTTGAGTGTTAATATGATTAAATATCATATCAACATTAGGGTTAAGAGATTTAGTTAATTTTTCATTTATTTCTGGATGTGTAGAAATCTCTTTGAATAATTCATAAGCTCTATTTAATTCTCTAATCCTAACATCTAAATGTTGTATATGACTAGACACACCACTAAATATAGATTTATTTAGAAGTTCTAGGTACAGTTTTAAATTATTTAATTTACTAATAAATTCTTTTGCAATATCTATATTTTCAGAAATATTCTTACTTTCTATTTCAGACATTTCTTTTGCCATTTCTTCAATATATTCAAGGTTTCTATTAGATACAGCTTCTGTTTGCATTAAGTATATATGATCATACATCCCTAGAGTATACTTATTGAATGCGCTTATTGTATCACTATTACCATTGCTTATTTTGACAGCTTTAGTCCTAAACTCATTAATGGCATTTATATACGCTGTATTTGGATCATACGACTGGCTAGGATTTACTAAAGATAATTTACCATCTTTAACAGTAAAGTATATAGATAAACTCCTAGATAAGTCTTCATAAAACTCTTTATGTGCAGTGGTTATAATACTATCCATTGTACCATTAGCAGTGGTAGAAGCTAGAAAGAACTTATCTGCCTCATTAGCTAAGAGTTCTCTTATTATAGATGTAGATAATATACCTTTAGATATTAAAAGATTTAATATTTTAGCACTTCTTAATTCTATAAGTTTTGAGTGATAAGCTTGTGTAGCTAATTTATATAGACTATCTAATTTGGCTTGTATTTCTGGAGATATACCTTCTCTAGTTATAAGAGAGTTTTCCATTACATTCTTTAAATATATTAATAATGCTTGATTAGAAGCATCGCTTAGATCTAAAGGTTTACCATTAACTAACTGATCTACTATACCTAATTGATCATCTAAATATTCCTCATTAGTATTAAGCTTTGTTTTAGATTTATCTAAAGGGTCTATCTCTTCATTTAACTTTTCAAGTTGATTATTAAGTTTTTCCTTTGCTACTGTTGCATCTGATTCTTTATCTTTAACTTCTTGTTCTTCTTTAGTTTTAGCTTCTTGTTCCGCAATCTTAATTCTATTTAATTCTTCTATTTTAGCTTCTGCCGATAATTTATTATATTCTTTTATTTCCTCTCTTGATTCAGCAATATAATCCCTAATCTCTTTTAAATCTTTTTCAACCTCCGCATCTTCTATTGTTAACTTATCAGTTATAGATTGTATTTCTGCTATTTCCGATTCTAAGTTTTCTATCTTAACTTCCAGATTAGGTATTATAGAAGTTAATTTTAGTATATCTGATTCTATTTGTGACTTATTTTCTTCTGTAGCTGTATTAAGATCATTTTGTAATTTAGATATAGTATCTTTAGTGCTAGACAATGATCTTTTCACCTCTTCTAATTCTCTTCTTTTTATATTTAATTGATCATTTAATGCGAGTATCCTAACTTCTTGTGTAGGTATAGCTTCTAATTCTTCTAATTCCTTTTCTAATTGGCTAATTTCTTCTTCTAGTGGATGTTTTTCTATAACTATTTCAGTAGGTGCATTATTTGTTTCAGTAGATTGTTCTACATTAATATTTGTAGTTGTAGAAACAGGAGCAACAGGAGGATTATTAGCTTCTAACTGTGTAACTGCAGGATCTGGATTATTAGTTAATACAGGCTTAGCTAGATTTGCTAACTTTGTAGTTATTTGAGACTTAAGTTTTTTATAAACTCCATCATCTTTCAAGACTTTTATAAGCCTATTTAAATCTTCTACTGTTTTAGCATCTTCTATTTGGTCTACATATGTTTGCAGAGCTTTGTTTTCTAATTCCGTCCTTTGCTTGTTTAATCGGTCTTCTATATTTTTTCTACCAGCAGGATCTAAAATTCTAGCTATATCATTAGATGCTATATTTCTATAATGCTCATAAAATAATTTTTGACCATTCTCATAAGACAGTTTCTGATCTTGTTTTATATCTTTAAAGCCGTCCATAAACTTCTTGAAATCTGATCTTGCACTTCCTTCTTTATCGATAGTATCCTCTATAGCTGTATATGCTATTTCATAATCAGCTTTATCTTTTTCAAGTTTAGCCTCATATTCTGGTTTAGCTTTATCTAATTGTTTTTTCTTATCTTTGGCATGTTCTATTTCATTAGCATACATAACTTTAAGTACGTTAGCACTTGGGGTTTTGGATGCCTGACTATTAGGATCATTTAATTCGGCTATTAACTTCTCATGTTCGCTTATTACCTTATCTAATTCCTTTTGCTGTATATCGAACTGCGATATACTACTAGTTCGAGATTGTATATTTAACAGTTTTTGTACAAGAGGTTCATAGTTTTCAGTTAGATTCATACCTATACTTTTTTCATTATATAATTCTCTTGCTCTCTTGTCAAAGTCACGTTCGGTCTTTTTAGAAAGTGCATCATAGAAGTTGTATGTGTACATAGCATCACCATACATCAGTTGTAGGGCTGTGTTATGTTCTGAATAGAAATCGTGCTTCATTGCCTTATCATACGACTTTTTAGCGATCTCCATTTCGTTTTTGAACAACTTAGCTGTAGTACTAGCTGAATCCGACCAGCCCAACTCAGTCATATCAGCTTTGTTTTGCTCGGTGTTCATTTGGCTTACCTGCTCTAAAAACTGCTGTGCACTCTCGAATGTGCCATCAATAGCTAACTCTTTAGCCAATGCACGAATAGTATTTTGCACACTTTCATTTATAGACGTTTCTTTTTCAGATACTGTAGCTAACTCAATATCTGTTATTAACTGCTGTAGGCTCTCTATTCGATTGAGTGAAGATTCTAGTCGTTCCTGTTCTGATCTGATCTCTTCTTTTCGTAGGTTCTTTCTAAAGGCATTTCTACCACCACCTAGTACAAGACCTCCAATAGCACCCCATACAAAACTATCCCAATTCTTTTTATCTGATACGAATTTGTTTAGTCTACTCATTACATTACCATCATCATCCAATGGTAATAGATCGTATTTCTCTTTAGCATCTCGAATACCTTCTGCAATAGACCAATCCATTTGGAACTCTTCATATCCTTCAGATCCCGCAATAGTAAGATATTGAGGAAGTGTAGTTCCTAGTACAGTTTTGTTCTTTGCCGAGTTCCAAGCTCGAGAATACCATTTAGGTACAGACTCAACTGCACGCTCAGCAGCTCCCGATACAGGTGTTAGTAATTGTTGACCTCTTGTTCTTCCAGCACTTAGTACTGAATTGGTCATGTTTCTATTGGTAAAGGCTTTGGCGTTAAACATTGTAGTATAAGTAAGTAGATTACTTAATACATTACCTATGTAACCACGTCTATATACACGAGAAGCTGCATATCCAGCATATTCATTAGCTTCTTCATCAGACATTCCTTCACCTTTAGCAAAGGTATAACTATTATCTCTTTCTCTAGCCGCTTCCATCATAGCATCAAGATGTGTACCTTGTACGGTTGCTGTTAAAGTTTGAAATACTGGATTGTTTACTAGAGTACTGGCCTTTGCTCCAGCAGATGCAAGTCTTCCTACTTTACCTGCTTTAGCAGCTGCACCCAAGGCTTTACCTGCCATAGATACAAGTTTAGCACTAGCAAATACAGGCACGAATGATGCAACAGCACTACCCATGGTAGGAGCCATTGTAGCCCACCATGTAGCATCACCAAATGCTAAACCTTCTTGTGCCCTTTTAGTCATTTCTATAGGAGCTACTCTTTCTCCAAAGTGCTCAACAGCTGTACCAGCATCAAACATAGCTTTTCCTATACTTCCACCCAAGCCATCCCACATAGCATCCCATACACTTTTATCAGCAGATCCTACAGCTTCTTCTAGGGACTCTATAGCTTTTACACCTGTCTCTAAATTACCTGTATTATCTATCGCTTGAAACGTGTCAATAGGATTACTAGCTAATGCAAGTATAGAACCTGTACCACTTATAACACCGCCTACCAAAGTAGTACCTAATCTGAATAAAGATTTAGGTACCATTTCCCAACCTTGATCTTGGGCTATTGCTTCTCTTAAAGTAGCAGTGTCTTGATATACAGTTAAAGGTAAATTTTTATTATAATAGTCATTAAGACCAGATACATGTTTTAAGCCTGAATTACTTATGGCACTTCTGTATACACCATCCCCTTCCGTTATTTTAAAACCATACTCGTCTCTTCTACCTTCTTCATTCTTAATTTCTGGATTTATAGTTTTACCTTCTAAACTTAAATCCTTATTAAAATCTTTATTTATCAAGAATCCGTATTCATCTCGATCTTTACTTCCTAAATTATCTGTTAAAAAATCAGCCATTGTATTATTGTATTATTTTTTATAAGGACTAAATGCAGCAGGATTTTGATAATATCTTGCTATATTAGGATTAGCATTAAACAATAAAGTTTCTATATCAGATATAGAATTTATAGGTTGCTTACCATTATAAACATCATTAGTTGGATTTTGAGGATCAAACATTCGTTTATCGAAGTTATCATTTGCATACATATTTAATAGGTATTTACCTCCAACTTTTTGTATTCTTACTGGAAATTCATAAGGTCCTTGAATTATCATATTAGAAGATTCACCTTCTTGAAGATTATTAGCAAGTAATACTAAGTTATCACCAAGGTTATAACTATCTACACTGTAACTCTTACCATGTTTAGAATCTGGTCTTTTAGTACCCCATTGCGATACAGCAGTAGATCTTCCAACTTCTAACATCTCTCTACTAGCTGTAGCATTTTGATTATTTGCAACATGATAACTAGCTTCAGACATCAAACTATTATTTAAGTCTTTTGCTATTTCAGATGACTCTGGTATCTCAATTACATATTGTGCTAATATGTTACCTTGTTTACCTTTTAGAGTTCTTTGTATTGCTAAATTAGCAGGGTTAATTCCAAAGGATCTCTTACCTGTTGGATTTAACCATTCGTCTCTAACTTCCGAACCTTGATCATCAGATAGACCTTCTAACATAGCAGCACTAGTAGGTCGAGCATTTGCATTTTGAAAAGCCTTACTATTAGTAAGATCATTAACCTTTCCTAAATTACTATTAGTACTATATCTTATGATAGCTCCTACATTACCAGCATCTATAGCTTGAGTTGCGGCATCTAAAGTTTGTCTATATACAGGATTATTAGATATATAGGTGTATGCAGTATTTACAAGTTCTAGTTGTTTACCTGTTTTAGCTTGATAATCCTTTTGTATATCATCTATATATTTTGCAGAACGATCATTATAAGAAACAGAAGCTTCTTTAAATTCAGAAGTTTTTCTTAAAGCATTCATTGTATCTGAAACACTATCTTTTAGAACACCTTTAGATTTAGAATACTCTAATGTTTTTAATATAGCTGTTTCATAACTTTCACCTTTTTCTATAGAATTATTTATGTTATTTCTTAACTCTTTTATATATTCATTATCTTTAACTCCTCCTATAAGAGTAGCATTAGGAGTGCTAGATCTAGCTTCAGGAAGTAATAATTTTAATAATTTAGTACTATTTGAATATATAGGATTAGAAATCTCAAGAGAAGAAGAATCATACATTTTAAAAGATGTATCTACTCCTGCATCCTTAGCATCTTGTATGCTAACATCCCTGTTATGTTTAAATGTTTTTCTTTGATCATCTATAGATTTAGCTTGATTCTGATAATCTGCTTGCTCTCTTGTAATACCATCCATTCTTTTAATAATACCTTCTACTATTTGAGTATCGCTCATATTAACATCTACACCTGCTTCTTTTAATTCATCTCTTTCAGTTTGAGTTAATGTAAGTTGTGAAGGTGCTTGTTTAAAATTTCCTTTACTGACAGCTTCTATATGTGCTAGTACATCTCTATCATTAGCGAATCTTGCAAATATAGGTTGTAGTTTACTTATTCTTGAAGATAATTGTAAACTCTTGTTGTTAACATCATCATACTGCATATTCAATACCTTATTTACTTCCGATAAAGAAGCCCCGTCTATAGGTAATGTTGCGGCTTTGAACATAACTGTATTTTGAGCTTTTATTCGTTCAGCTTCGTCTTGTACACTTTTCAACGCAGTTCCAAAAGCTGCATTACTTGTTATCTTTAGATCTCTATCCTGTTTTGTATAACCATAGCCTTCACCTATAGCCATTGCCATAGGCATTACAGTTCTTTGAAACATATCGTATTTCAATAACCTTGTAATATTTACTTCCGATTCATCTACTTCTCCAGTTACAGGGTCTGTGATTAATCTATCTCTTTTATCTTCTAAAGTCCTAGAGAGTATACTTTCATTTCCTGCAAGTTGACTTAGATCAGTAATTCCTAATCTACTTAAAGCATCTTTTTGATCTCTTATTAAATCAGCTTTTTCTTTTTTATTCTTGATCTTATTTGGATCTTTACCAAATATAGAAAAATCAACACCGTAAGCTACAGCTATATCGCCTTGTGTAAGTCCTGCTTTTACGCTATCATCTAAGTAGCTTCTATCTACTATATTACGTTCTACACGCAATTTGTTATCTTTGTTATAAACTGGTCTTTTGTAGGCATCCATTTTGATAGATCTATTAAATATATCGAGTTCAGCCTTTTCAGAGAAATATGATATAAGTTTAGGATCACTTAGCATACCATTATAAATGAAATCTCTAATAACTTCTGGTTCTAGTATTTCATCTTTTTCTGTTCTAACAGCTAAATACTCACGGAAAGACATTCTTTTACCACCTACATCAGCTGTTACAGATTGTCCTATTGCTCCATTATCTACATAAGCTCTTGCAAGTGTATCTGGTTTAAAACCTTTAGCTATATCTGCCCACTTCTTTAATCCTTCAGAAGGATCTACCCATTCAGCTAAAACATTACCTTTCCATCCTCCAGATGCTACATTTGTATCTTTATCATAAGATATCTCATTATCCATCTGTTCATTTTGTAGCTTTTTTAAAGCTTTATAATTAGGATCCCATCCTGTTTGTTTGTCGATTTCTTCATTGGTTTTGTCACGTAATGCTTTACTAGCAATTACACCTTTCAAACCTTCATTTTTAGATAAACTTCTTGTGAGCTTATCTAGTTTATTATCTATAAACATGTAATCTCCGCTATCAATGATACCATTTAGACTATCATCTATCTCTTGTATCACTTCACCTTTAATGGCTAAGTCTTTTGTATAAGGATTAACCTTTATATTATCTTGAAATGCCAATATTTCACTAGTTCTTTTTCGACCTTCGTCTTGTCTTTTTTGAAGACCTTCTTTACCTTTAAAGATTAGGTCTAGTGGTAATTTTGATGGTGCTACTTGTCCGTCACTATAAGACATTTTAGCAAATTGTAATTCTGCCATATTTGTATTTTTTATATTACGTTTTTAACCAAGAAAAGTTCGATATGTAATATCGAACTTATACTTAAATTATATTATATTAATTATATGTTTCCTTAAGTAACGCTTCATAAGGATCAAAATTTCTAGTTCCTAATCTAAGACCTTTAACATTACGTTGTAGTAATGCTAATCTATCACTAGCATTATTCCTACGACCCGCATTTGCTATGTTTTGTAAATCCCTAGCTTTACGATTCTTTTTACTTAAATAAGGACTTCGTTCTTTACCATATACAGCTTGCATAACTCGATCTCTTACTGCTGGATCGGCATTTATAGTTCCTAATTCTAATTTTGTATGTTGAGCTTTAGCATCTGTATAGTTTTGGATACCTCCTTTTATAGAGCTTTCTAGTTTGGCAGTATTTTCTGATCTTAAACTGTCTATATGCTGATCATAATTAAATTGATCTACCATATCTA
This sequence comes from Hesperophylax consimilis, assembly GCF_061612785.1. Taxonomy (NCBI): domain Eukaryota; kingdom Metazoa; phylum Arthropoda; class Insecta; order Trichoptera; family Limnephilidae; genus Hesperophylax; species Hesperophylax consimilis. Next base: position 50,733 of record NW_028301377.1, on the reverse strand, counting down.
GATGACTATTTTGATTATTAATCATTTGTGCGTTTTGAGCATTACCTATATTTTGATTCTGTATTGCTCTTACATCTGCACGTTTTCCTGTTTCTAATGCGTTAAGTGCTTTAGATGCATTTCCTCGTACTTGTGTGTTAAGCATTCTAGCTATAATAGGATTGCTAGTATTAGCTGATACATTAGATGTAGCATTAAATTCAGCATCTTTAATGTTTCTTCGATCACTTGAGATGTCTACATCTTCGTACAACCTTTGAGCTTTAGTATGACCCCTAGCAGGAAGTTTTCGTTGTGCTAGTTTATTTATACGTTTGTTATTAGCCCAGACATCAATAAGATCACTTCCTAAACCTAAACCTATACTTAAAGCATCTCCTCCAGAAACTCCACCTTTCAAACCTTTACTTTGAGGAGTAGCATATCCACCTGTTGCGAATTGTTGAGGCTCACCATTGGGCATCGAAGTTTCCCTCCCACCCTCTCCTACAGGGTATGCATCTGGATTTTCTTGTCCTCTTAATCCACTAGCATTAGCAACTTTTTCTTGTTCTGCAAATAATAACTCGAGCATAATATCAGTTGTAGCTTTTTGTTGTTCTAATTTAACATTATCTACTAGCAATTTCTCAACTATACGTTTGTATGTGTTACGTGCAGTTCTATCTTCTTTATTATCCATACGCAACAATAACTTTTCAATCTTTTGAGAATTGATACCTATCTCTTGTTCTATCACTCCCTTTTGAATAGATAATTGCTCGGCTTTCTCAGCATATCCTAATTGATCAGAATATACTTGTTGTCCACCTTCTGAATCTCTAAGAACCTCTCCCCCTTCAATCTCTGTATTTTGATCTAAAGCTATACCACCTTGAGCATGACTGTTACCAACAGCTTTTTGCGTATCAGAGCTCATAGGTACTAATTGTCCACCTTGAGCATATTTTCGTCTACCATACATTTTACCACCAGTTGCTCCGTAGAAATCTACATCTTCTTGAGATGTAGCAGTATTAGCATATGCCATTGATTCATTAGATTCTTGAGCCTGTATATTAGTTATATTATTAACATGTGCGGATCTTTCAGCTAGTAATCTTTTTCGTTCAGCTTCTTGAGCAGCTTTCTTTTTTCTTTTACCACCAAAAAGACCTCCTACAAATCCTGCTACAGCACCTACGCCTGCACCGATAGCTGTACCTATACCAGGAACTACGGATCCTACCATGGCACCTGTAGCCGCACCTTTTAATGCTCCACCTGCCATACCTTGTACTACGTAACTATTATCACCTTTTACTTGAGGATCATAAGGGGTATTCATTGTACCACCCGCTGCAAAACTTCTTCGACCTTTAGGGATCATACCGCCATAGGCATATCTACTAGCACCTGTATTTTCAGCTGTGATCTTTAGTTTTTGATATTTCTTATAACTTTCTGTGTTTTTAGACTTATGATATTCAAAATTATTTTCCACAGCCCTCATAAATGATTTTTCTGAAAAAGTTAATTTCCTATATTCACTTTTAACTTTTTTCATAGTTTCTTGAATCTCTTCTTGCGTGAATTTATTTCTTGTGTTTTCATCTTCGTTATTAACTTTAACTATATCCGATTTAACTTTAACTGTATCAGATTTAACGGTCGGAGAAATTAAATCTTTTCTACCCTTAGATCTTTTAGCATTTTCAGCATTTGTATTATTAATTATTGCATCATAATCAAATGAGGGTTTGCGAGATTGCCGTTTGTCAACATCATTAAAATCCATTTGAGATTTTGTGACATTATTAGATGTTACAATAGCACTAGGTTTTACATTAGCTATACTATCTTGTTCTTTCTTCCATTTATTATGTCTGGCTTCAAGCCCTCTATATTCATCATATGTTTTTCTTCCTTCTTCTCCTGTTAACCTTCCTAATGTTTCCATTCTTTCTTTTTCTTTATCTGTCAATCCTTTATCAGAAGTACTAGAAGTACTAGAAGTACTAGGTGATGTTACAACAGTACTAGGATCTACCTTAGCCATAGTCGTTAAATATCGTTTACCTTTATATGTAAACTCTTTATCATCGCCTAGTTCTTTTCGAGCTTTACCAAAGGCAGAATTAAAATTCCTATACATAGAAAAATCTTTACTATCTTTCCTATGTTTCTTTTCTGATACCTCATTTGAAATATCAGTTTGTAATGCAGAAGATATTTGTCCCTTTCTAGATTTAGAACCTATAGGTTTTGGTGTCTCACTTGCTTTAATAGCTTTCATGAGAGTTTTTGTGTCTATTAACATATTATATATTTTTAAAATTATCTATTCGATTTACGCCCCCTAACATTAAGAGTGTTTAATAAGAAATCTGGTTGTTTTAAACCTCCTGTATCTGTATCACTCCAAGTCTGTGTAGATTCGTCATAATATAAGTTTTTATACTTCATACTTATGACTTGAAATGGGGCTATCATTTTGGAAACTTCATACCATGATAGATTAGGATCTACATTTGATGTAGTATTAATTTTATCTATTAGAAACTTATTTAAAGGATTTTTAACTTTATCATAAATCCAATTATAAATCCAATTAGAAGCTTTTAATAATCCTGCATTGGTATCAAACCAATCTTTATTTACATTTACATCTATCCATCCTGTACATTGACTTTCATTATGTACCATGATTTCATTAATAGTATCATTATATAAATAAAGATCATTTAATTTAACTATTGTTTGCCAAGTTACGACATCTAACAACTTCTCTATTTCTGGTTCAAGATTCCATACTAATTGAACTATTGATTCTTTAGGTACATCATCATGGTATATACATTTGTTATTAGCATTACCTTTATATATATTATTTCTAACATTATAAAACCCATCTCTATTGTAAAAATAGAAGGCAGGTAGGTAGTCATGGAATGAAAACCAATAATCCAAAGGTAGTGAATAACTCAATGTAAATGAACTTTCACCATCGTTTTTGGTTAATAATACCCTGCTTTTTAACTCGTCAAATACAAGCGTATAACCATCGCCTACCAATGGCTCTTGTAGTTGCTTATTTATATTATCAATAGCCCAAAACCGTATATCCTTATTAGATATTTCATTGATAGTTCGACCATCAATGATAAAGATTTTGCCTTTGAGTGAATCAATGACCATATAACCTTTGGGGCTTATAATGCATGCAAATTTGTCTCTACAACCTATATAACCTGTAGGGGTGTAAGCTATTTCGTAAGGTACCCTATCAAACAAATCACCTGTTCCTGTATAACTACTGTTATCATCGGCAGTGGCGATTACATCTTTTAAAGATGCTACACGAAGGCTAAATTCTTGCTGTATGTATAAGTTCAAGGCATCATTAACAAGATTAACTATAGCACCTCTTTCTAATGGCACATCATAGTAATCGTTGTTTTGAAAGTTATGCCAACCGTAGATAGTGCTTTCTTGATTAGTTACTTTACTTCGTATTATACGGTTTATAAACTTATATATACCATTGATAACGTCTACAGGTTTAAATACCTCTTGTACACCTGTCCAATTGGCATTGGTATTATAACCATCTCCTGTAGCCGTCTTTATGAAGTTATCATATGTAGGTCTACGTAATAAGTAATTTATCACATCAGGAGTTTCACTATCTCCATATTCTTGTTTATCATTATCATTAATACCGTCATATCTGGCAAAAGGGTTAAGTTTACTTTCTAGATTAGAAGATATTACAACTCTATGTACAGCAGAATCATTCTCAGGAAGATTCATCCAATCAAACTTCCAATGAAAGCTCGGTGTAGTATGTCTTATAGTGAAGTCTCCTATGAAGGTATCACCTTTAACAGGTATATTAGCATTATTTTTAATATTGAATACTGAACTAGCTAGATATAAATCTTGACCTATTAAATTTTGATAGTAATTACCATCATTGATTATATTAAATATACCGAACACTGTGTATAGATTGTCAGAACCTAGTAATACATCCACATCATCAACAGTTACTTGATAGTAGCTTTCTCCTAACACATTGAAATCCGTTATATTATTAGCAGGTCTAAATACTATACCTGAGATATCTTTAGTATTATCAATTCTATTTAATTTAGCATCTTTTAAATGGATGTAATATACCCTTTGATAAGCAGTTTGAGGATGATAAGCTTCGACATCCATATAAGCATTTCTATATAGATCAGAGTTATCTCTTATTAATTTTCTATTAGATGTCCTTTCAAACTCTGTAATTATACTACGATATATTGCTTGTATTTTTACATTGTTTAACTTAGGTCTTAAATACAATAATTCTAAACTGTGAGCTCGAACCATAGTATTGCTGTCAAATTGACCTTGATATAAATTGTTTATTACATCTACATTTCTACAATCCCTAAGTCCAGATGCTTGACATATAATTCTAGCATTTGTTGCCGTTCTTTCCGCAACAAATATACTACACTGTTTTACTATGTTTTTAAAATTCCCTAGTAAGCTTTCAACATTATTAGGTAATATACAATTTAAAGTATTTCTAGTAAGAGAAGCTCCGGAACTATAAACTTTAAAATTTACAACCCCTTCGAAGTTTATTAAAGCTTTTGTTTCATGATCTCCTATTGTGTTACTTTCGTCAGAATTAAATGTAATAGTTATTAATATACCTCGAAGCTTATAATACGGAAAATCTATTATTAACTCTCCTTGGGCTATATTACTAAGCTCTGTTGCTGAATAATAATCGCTCTTTACCAGATAAGGTCTAGCTATTTTAGCTTTAGGTACAGTAGTACTATTAGGATCTTCAGGGAGATCTTCCTCTTTACTAAGATTTGTATCTCCGCTATAACTATCTATAATATGAAATCCAAATTCCGCATCTTTTAAAGTTCCTTTGGCATCTAACAGATTTACTATATAAGTTTGTAAATTGAGAGTTCTATTTTCATTGGTCTCATTAACTATATACGCACTTTCATTTACCCAAGTTTCAAAACTAGGATCTTCTTTAGCAAATTGTTTAGAATTAACTCTTTGTATATTTCCAGGGTAATTTATTAATCCTCCACTAGGGGAATCTAATTGAATCCAATTAGATTCCATATAACTAAACTTCTTAGTTGTAACACTTATAGTTTCAGGATTTGTAACAGGATCTATAGGTAATAAAGGATCAAAATCAGGATTAGGTATAACAACTGTAGTAGATTTATCTATTTCTTTTCTAGTACACCATCTACCTAATGCTGTTTCCTTAAGATCTAGAAACTCTGTTGTAGAACTATAATTATTAGGTATATAATGTATTCTATTATCACCGTTTAAAACTTCTGTTTCGTCCCCTATCTTATGGGGTATAGGGTATGCATTTATGAAGTTTCCTTTATAATCATAGAAACCTATATATAAAGCGTACACTTCTTCATTTTGAAAACTTACTAACCTATTACAATCAAAAGAAAATACCTTAGTATTTGTAATCTTTTCTTTACTAGTTAGGACTGCAACTTGACTTGCTATATTCTTAGCTATATCATCAAATTTTACACCTCCTATCTCATAAGCTACAGTTTCGACATTACCTAATATTAATCGACCGTTGAAATTAGATATCCCCTCAGCTTTTATATAAGGTGTGTGCTTTGATAATACTTCATCATAGGATATAGTTATATAAGATTGAGTTTCAGCAATTCTAACTGACACTTTAGAAGTAGATATAAGTTGACCTTCTTTAACAACTACATCTCCTTTACCTTTATATAATAATATGATTTTATATTTTGGAAACTTTAAATCTATACCTGTAAAGTTCACAGATAAGCTTCTGGTTGTAGATGTTTCAGGAGCTACACCTTTGCCCATAAGAGGATATATATAAATAGTAGGGCTAATTATATATATGTCCGTAAAGTTATCAGCTTCCGATTCATATTTTATAGCTATTTGATAACTACCTGCCGGTAATGAACCTCCATCTTCTACAGCATAAGATACTGTAGGTAATTGAATATCATATATTAAATTCAAATTATCTACATCCAATTGTGTTAATAAAACATTAGACGTAGATAAATTTAAAAATCTTAATTCATTATTAGAATTATCAGTTCCTTCACCAAAACATACAATTAATTCTCTTTTATAGTTGTAACTGTACGTTCCGTGTATCTGTCGAAGTGTTGTAAAATTAAAATATTCAGATTCGATAGTCTTTAATAATACATCGTTTTCAAACCATCTTATCCTATCTAATACTGTATTATTTGAAGCTTTTTCAAACAATATATAACCTACAGGAATAGTAATTATTCCTTGTATTTTATAATTTGTATCTTCTGGGATCATAAGATCAAACCCGCTTTCATTATTTATTGTAGTATTATCTTTATTTAATACTACATTGCTTCTATAGGTAGCAGTGCCATCTGGAAGTTGATGTGGATCTAAATCCAGATTTAATGGTAGATTTAATTTCATCTTCTAAAGTTTTTAGATATGTTTCGTCTAGCATCTCTATTATAACTAGAAGCTCTTATAGAACCTCTCATTCTATAAAAATCCCAAGCTATTCCAGGATTAGTATATCTGTTATTACTATTTAGGTTTTGCACAGGATGTACATAACCTGTATTTAATATCTGCATTAACATGAATGATTTTATTGCAGTTTTTATATCTTCTACGTCAGGTATACTAGGATATAATCTACCTGTATCGCAGTCTTCTTCTAAAGGTAGAGAGGCAAAGTTTATTTCGATAGTTCCCTCTTGACAAGAAAAATGTAACCATCCTCCATTTAAAGCATAGTAATTAACATTATTTTCTAGATCTTCTCCATAAGGTATAGATAACATTTCTACACCGTTTCTTTTAATCCAATTGATACGTTTTACATATTCTGGTAATTTAAAGCACCCACATTTATATTCAAACGTAGATGTCATATCTATAAATGCAGAATAACAGTTAAGAGAGTTAACAGCAATAGCTATCCATTCTGGAGCTCTATCTATAAAATCATGAGACCTTATATTATATTGTTCCATCAATTGCGGTACAAGTTCTTTCGAAGATATATAATTATAAACCATTTTTTTCTTTTTTACGTCTTAATTCTTTATAAGACTTTGTGAACTTATTTAGTAGTAAAGCTTTATCTATTAAATGTAAAGAAGGCGACTTAACAATATCTTTTACATTTTTACTATTACAGTCAGTTATTAAGCCTAAGTAGCTACGTTTATATCTACTAGGTCTAAACTTATAATATCTAACATACGGGTTATTATGTCTTGGGGGTTTATTCCATTTTACATATGCTACCTCATTATTCTCATAATAAACAAAATATTTTTGCCCAGAGTAACTACCGTCAGCATTCATAGCCCAAGTCTTTATACCTTTAGATACTAATAGTTTTTTTAACTTGGATGTTTCTGTCATATCAAGACCTGTATTACTATCACTTGGTCTTTCTCGACTTTCTATAAATATATTTCCTAGTTTTTTCACATGATACTCTAAATTAGGTATCGTAGCAGTCCTTAATGCTACTTCGCTATAAAAAGTAATCATTATAGTTTGATGTACCACAAATGGCATAGCTAGAAGTTTATTACATAGGACTATAGCCCTTACAGTAGCTGGCATCTCTTTCGAGCAGATTACATTCAGTCTATTCAATTTACTTAATAAGAATTTATTATCTCTATCATCTTCTAATATACGGTTCTCATAGAAGATGATATTAGCTTTATTTTTTATAACTTGATTGGTTATTGCAGAAAACTTTATTCCTGACAATTGTATCTGAGTTTTAAAATTTATTACAAGATCATACAAATCTTGCTTTTCATTTAATAATTTATGATACTTTTCAGCGTATCCTTCTAGTTTTAAATTATGAAACTTTTTAAAACTAATATACAAATCATAGTTACTTAACATATCGAATATATTTTATTATTCTGTTTGCTGTACAGGGGCTTGCGAGTTTACTTGTACTTGAGGATCGCTTATTCGTGTCAATCCGAACTCAGTTTTAAGTATTTGCAGTAAAATATCCTGTAGCAAATCATAGGGCAAAGGTACATCAATATCTTGTAAATCCAAGTCCTTATACATACCTAAAACCTCTTCGGGGTCTTGAAATATAGTTTCGATAAGTATATTTTCAATGTATAAAGGAGTGCAATTAGAAGTCGCTAATTTGATCCTATCATTTTCCCAATAATAACTATATTTAGGTATCCCTTTTGGGTTTACTTTTTTATACCGATCATTGAAGCATTCTGATTGACTTAGTCGCAAACCCCTGTAGGGGAGGGTGGGAAGGGAACTGCGATGCACTGTTAACGATCGGTATGCAAACGAGATAGTTCGATCAGACGTTCCTACAAATGTAAACGGTGCATCATTTTGAAATCTTACAGGTCTAGGTACAGCATTAACAGTTTTATATATTGTATCTAAGGCATGTACATTCTCTCCCTCATTGACATTCGGTCGATCTACACTATCTGTAACTTCGATGGGGGCTAAATATGACAATAGCATGATATTATCTATACCATGCGATTGCACACTTTTTCGTATCATTGATGCAAAAGCATGCTTAAAAGATTTCTTTATTGCTTGCTTCAACATATGATTATAAGGCTGATTAAGAGCTAAAGCACCTTTTTCAGCAATCTCATTTAGTGTCATTATTTTCTTGTTTTGGTTTATCTATACTGAACTTTTTCAATAGAGCGTGAATCGCATAATCATATAGAACTACAGCTATACAAAAGCTAGGTATAATTGTCTGCGCATCATCAAATTCAAATAGCAGATATACACCTGCTAATACTAATCCAACTATTAGAGTTATAATTCTTTTAACTCCTGTTTTAACCTCTTTAAAGAAAGAATTAATAGTTATGTATGTCATGAATAATCACAGATACTGAATATCCAACATTAACTATGTCTTTTAAGCCCATTAAATTTTCCATTTTTTTATTTGTTGAGGTTGTTTAAAAATTCCAAGATTATCTTTTCATAGAAGGTTCTCATGTCAACTTCCAATTTTTTATCATCATCTTTTTCATATAGATAATTATAGACTATATCTGCTACGAGATCTATTATTTTTATCAGATGAATAATCAGATAATGGCTTACCTTTGTATTGAAATATGTTAAGTTCGAAGGCTCTTGTCATATAGATATTACTAATTGTAGATCTTATGCGACTGTAGATATATTCTTCGTTACCTTCGATATGATTTTGAAGTCTCATATCTTTAGCAATACGTATAATCTTATACATTGTATTCTGTACTTGATAGTTACATATTCTCTAACTTGTTCAATGGTTGTTTCCTTTGTTACACCTTTCCTTATATCCGCAATGTATTCGGTTATAAGTTCTATGTTCTGTGTAATCTTTTTATTAAATTCTAACTGTATGGTTCGATCCTTGTCTCCTTTCTTATTGCTTATATATGCAGTAACCGAGGTATAAACAATAAACATTACAGCCATTAAGAACGTTAGGATTATAAACTCAATGGCTGTAAATGTTTCAACAGGAACGTTTGGTATTTCATTCATGTTGATTTTATTGTTTTGTTTTATCTATATTTAACATTGATTCATAGTTATCAGGAAAGTCTTTTTTCAACTCTTCTAATTCGCTTTTAACTGTGTAAGTTTCGTTATTTGTATTAACCCATTTGCAATCCATAATAAGGTACGCTTTGGTTAAATTAAATCCATCTTCTTCATAACTTACAGATATGGACTTTTCGAATAGTTGACTTGATATGTATGTCTTCATTTCTTTAAATTTATACAGAATACACTGCTATGAAACTTGTATTAAAATTAGTCAAAGATATATTAGTTCCAAAAGTTGGGTTAATAGCTACACCTGTAAGAGAAGGAACAAAAGATCGGAATCCTATACCCACACTAGATATATGTGCAAACATTGGCTGATTACTATATCCTACATATACGTTCCCTACTATTTGCGTTGTAGAAGGTACAAAAGGAAAACCTGTTATTAGCATGTTACCAGAAGGTGCAGTAGTCCATGTACCAGCAACCTCAACAAATAATGTAACTATCTTACCTACTTTTTTCCATGTAGCTTTTCTAGTAGTATAATTAGCTACACCCGCTGTAGTTGTACCTTTTACAGTTACTGTAAAACTACCTTCTTCATAAGAACTGTCATTGTATAATTGACAATTTACAAAATCCGTTAGTCCTGCTTCGCTTGTAATTAGACTAATACTACATTGAGCATTTGCGCTTGCTCCACCTGTGAACCCTGCTAATACATCATCGATTGATACTTTAGGATATTTCCATACAGAAGATATACTACCAAGAAGTATAATAGTATTAGTAGCACTATGTGCAAATCTAATTTGTCCTGTATAATCACCGAAGACATTTACAACAGGATCAGCTACAGGGTTTGTAGGAGAATAATCATATCCAGATATTTCAAGCTTAGCCTTATTCGTTTGCCCTGTAGAATAGGTATATAAATCTATACCGTATTTAAACATTACATTTGCCCCTTTAAATGGTAACTGTATAGCAATGATTCCTGTAGCAGTAGCATTATCACTACTGTATATGCCTAGATTACGTCTTTTAATAGCTCCTAAATTAGATATAGATACATCTAATTTATCAGGCATTGTTATTGTTACATTACCATTTACATCGGGTAATGTATTATTAACAGATTTGACTCCAGCGTTTTCAGCCTCGCCAGGCTTTTTAAAAACCGTTGATAGAAGTTTTAACACTCCATCTTCTAAACTTGTAACAGGATCACCATCAATTATTAGTTCGCTCCATTTAAAAGTTAATATAAATCCATGTGCTGAGGAAGCTAAAGTAATATATTCCTCACCCTTAGTTGATACACCAAAGTCTATCTTAGAATAGAACTTTTCATTGAGTTTAAAGAAGTTATCTTTATTAATTATATTTACTAACATTTTTGTATAGTTTAATGACTGTTTATATATCTTGTGTATTCTATAGCTTGACCTTCATAGGTAGGTATATATGCTGATGTTAGCATAATATTATCGGTAATATGAAGATACCTATGAAATTCTACAAATTCTGGATTTAATTCTCCATTTATATCATAGAACTTATCATCTATTTTTTGTGATCCAATGACCTTGGCTATCCGAGTACCAAGGTTCAGCATTATCAAACAATGTTTCTAAGATTTTGTACAATCTGAAACAACTACCCATAGTGTATACTTTATACATTTTGACATAAGAGTATTTTAACTCTTTTAAAAATGCGAGTATTTTATTGTTTTGCATCGCTTTAATCATCATAAATATCGTTATCATCTTGTTGATGAACCTCTTCATAAAACTTAATTATTCCTAGATGATCTAGGAATATCAGTATAAAATATATTATCATTTTGTTTTATTTAAACTATTCCTAATTCAGCTTTTAGTTCTGCTTTATAAACCTAAAATTCTATTCAAATCATCTCTATATTCATCTTCCGTCATAAAGATTAAATAGCCTTCATCATCCGTCTTGATGTATTTGCTTACAGTTTGACCATTATTTTGAAGAATTTGCACACCTCTTTTATCTATTCTAATATTTTGCAACATCCCATTCCTATCACTTATTGTTATGTCAGTTCCATACATGGAATGTGTTATCTTTAAGTTATCCTCTTCTGGGTAGGTTGTATAGTCCCCTCTACATATCCATTCAAATCCTTCAGGTTTGACGATATTGTGACTTACTAGGTTTTCATCATAACTCACAATACCTATTTTCTCATCTACATTGATAGAATTATTAACATTTGATGTGCTATTAGTGCTAACTAACTGTACTATAGGATCATTAGTTATATTATTGTCAATATTAATATATGCCGATTTAGAATCTCTACTAGCTACTAATGTAAGTTCCGCACTCGATGCTATATCTACAGTTCTATAAATATTTTCATTTATAGTTTGATCCGAGTTTCCAAGATTTGTATCTGTGCCACTCCCTCCTCCATCTAACCCTTTAAATACATTACCGTTGTTATCAATAACAAGGTGTTTATTGGGTACAAGAGGGTTATCAGTTTCATCTTCCAATCCACGAATCTTTAAATTATCTGGTGTTAGACTGATCTCCTTAAACTTTCCGCTCACCTGATTAGACACCATCAATCGGATATTACCTAGCCACATTTTAAATTCAGTCATTCCAGCAACTGCACTGTCAGCACACCACATTGTAATATCATTAAGTGTCGCTAGGAATTTGGTAAATATACTGTCATCTTGATTAGAATTAAGTATATCTACTCCCGATGGTGTAGCACTTACATGATTACTGTCGCCACCATCTCCACTACTAATAGTAGTGCCTTCCGATTGACTAAGTGTTAGTAGTGGGGTATTATAACCACTAACTAGAAACTTTAAAATCCCTCCCCATGCAAGAGTATAATTTCTTTCTGTTTCAGTTTGTTGAAGATTAGCAGTAGCAAGGTTTTCACTAGTTCCACCTTGTCCTTCTACTCCACCTACTCTTACATTACCGGTTGATGGATCTATTAATAATGTTTTATAAGGTATAGCATTATTGCTTTTATCTTGTAACTTTAAAAATTGTAATTCCCCTACACTTGCCCCATTAGAACCTATAAGTCTTACAATAGGACTATTGCTAGCCCATATATCAGTGATTTGCCCACCTTGTAATTCTGTAGTTTTTCCTACTCTTAAACGTGCTGTTATCTCATCTTCTTCTGTTTTTATAAAGAATAAAAGATCTGATAATATTTTATATGTTCTTGAGCTATCAGTTTGAGTAAGATCAGCATTTGCTAAATTAGCCCCTACAATAGCCGAAATTAAAGTCTTTAAATCTTTATATGTAATAGCGTAGCTAGAGTTACCATCTGGACGACCTATCAAAATAAGGTCATTTTCAGCTATATTTGTAAATTTATCTAAATCCGCAATAGGGATTGGTTTTGGAATTACTGCCATTTTATTAAGGTTTTATATATTTTATTAATGTTTTGAATGTACCAAAATCAATAGCAATTAGTCTATTAAACCCTATTACAGGCACATATGTATCGGGTTCTACAACTTCTATAACAGGGGGTTTAAATTCAGGTATATCTGTATCTATACCTTTAAATAGACAATCATATTCTTCTACTGCTACATAATCATAAGCTATATTTTCAGTTAGTATTTCAGAACAACTAATGTAATACATACTCATGTAAGTTGCTAATTGTGTAACATAAGATCGTTTAAACTTACATGTTATGTTCTTGATACTTTCTTCTTTTATCGCTCGCAAATAAGGATCTATTATTAATGACTTATTACGTCTGAATAGATCTGCAAGCATTGCTTCTTTCTCTAGTAATGTCATCACTTTAAGAATTTAGTTGCTCGTTGTAATATCAGATTTAGCTTCTTAAAGTCATCTATAAGATCAGTATAAGGATCTGAATCAAATAGTGTATCAGGTTCAAAACCCTTTGGTAGATGTAACATGAAATTATAAAAGATTGCTAAGGCTGTAACACTCTTACAATCATCCTCACAATCATCACACGGATTAGAGTTTTTATATTTCAATGCTCCTTCTCTTATTATAGCTTCTAGTTTCTTTAAACTCATTGTGTAATAGTAACTAGATCCTATAATGAATCTGTATATACCATCTACTTCTACTTGTAATGTATGACTATCGGAAGGATAGATAGGTATATCAGTACTCTTCATTTCGAAAGCTACACCATTAAACTTATCTACAGATAATAGTACAGTAGAGGTTGTATTGTTAGTTAATATGTAGTCGTCATTAATGTCATGTAATATCTTTATATCCATTATGTTATCTTATTATTGTTTTATTCTTAGATATGTATTCTTGAGGGGCTTGATCTGCATATACATATTTAACATTTGTAATATCAAAAGGTACACTAAATTCAGTTTTACTACCAAACTTATTTGGATTTATAACTCTTAATAATATCTCTGTGCCTACACTTGTTTTTACATGTATATAAATATAGATATATTTAGAGAATGTAATAGGTTTTCCATTATCTGTAAGACTAGATAAATTAGATGTATCTACAGTAACATAAACTTTCTGTTTACTATTATCTATTTCCACATCTACTTTTGGTCTAAAATTATAAACATCTATATTTACACTTTCTTTATAATTATGGGAACTATCTATTATCCTGTTCGACTTAGTAGTAGCAGTTTTATCAGGCTCTTTGCAACCACAACCTTTAGATATTGTAGATCCTCCTAATGAAGTAGCACCTATCACTGTATGAGAATTAGACATTATAGTATTTGTTCCGTAAGCAATTGTTTCTTCACTATTATGATAAGATATATGATCTATATTCGAAGATATTGTTTTGAGTATATAAAGATCATTAGATCTAGGATCAGCAAGAACTTTAAAATTTATGTATGGTTCTTTATAGAAATCTCTGTCTACTAGAATTATATCCATATCTATATCGTAATTGAATACGATAAAAGCATTCTTATAATCTAAAAGATCAAAGGCTTGACCTCTATAAAGAACATTTAATTCAATAATAGCCGATACTTTTACATCAATTTTTATATTGAAATGATCTGTATATCTTTCTATAGAATGTTTGTAATCCCCTTTGATTCTTACTTCAATATCATTTAAAGGTAAAGATGTAATTTCAGGAGTTATATTATAATTCTCTACAGCTGGATTATATTTATTCCTAAATGCTTTGAGTCTTATTATCATAATTATATTTTGAGAACTATAAGAACCTTTTACAGTTCCTATAGTTAAGTTTTAAATCTTAGATATTACCGCCAGAACTAGCAGACTTATCACCTGCAATGTTAGTAGCTATACCATTAATTCCACCTTTCTTAATGTTATCTAGTAAAGTTAATAACCCAGTTATACCAGCAGTATATGTATTGTCTACATAGATAACTGTATTTGTAGGTATACCCTTATTCTCATTGGTACGTATATCATAGTTAGCCGCTTTTTGAGAAGTGATGATAAAACAATCATACTTTAAAGCAGGGGTAACCAAAGGAATAAGACCATCAGTATAAGTACCTTTACCGAAACGTAAACCTTCTTTGTTAAAGTTATTACCTAATTCAATACTTGCCTTTTCAAGATGTTCGATCACCATATCTGGAGTATTGATTCCGTACTTCATAGCTTGAGTTACAGTATAACTACTACCTGCAATACCAATAGCAGACTGATCTTCAAATCTAACATCTAGTGTAATTCCTTCTTCGCATTCAAATTCTAATTGTGGAGAAGTAGGATTTGGAAATGTAGCTTTTACACCTAAAGTTTCAAGGCGAGGAATAAAAGTTTTCAATATATCTACAAGTTCATCTTGATAAGCATAGTCCGAAATGAAACCTGTATAACTTACGCTATTATTATCACGACGATGATCACCCATCTTCAATACCGCTATAGATATACCGAAAGGCGTAGGTACTACACTCATACCTGCACTAACAGGTACCATATCCCATACTAAAGCAGACTTTTCTTTTTGAGGAGCACTATACTTTTTGTATGTATACACAAAGTTCATTGGATCAATATATGTACCATATATAGGCTTACCTGTAGTTCCACAGGTAAAACGTAAATAGTCACCATGTCCTACAACTGGTGTATCAGCTAAAGCATAAGCTTTACCTACAGTGTCTACTAATAGTAACGATCCACTATCGAGGCAACTTACAGCATCTGCACTTGTTACAGCAGGTGCGCTCCCGTCTGGTAATAATTTAGCAGAATCTAGCTTTGCATAGCCTGCATTTTTTAATACGAATACTTTATCTATCATATTTATTATTTTTATGAATTAAACATTTGCTCTTGCTGTTGTACTTGATAGTTACTATCTGGTAACAACATAGCTAACAGTTTTCTACTTGCTATCTCTATTATTTCCTCCGTCACTTCTAACTCACACATTGTGTTTGTATGAATATTTATCAACTTAGGTTTTTTAATATAATTTAGAATTATATCACCTATTCTAAATTTATCATTATGATAAGCATATAATCTACCATTTATGATTTCACACATAGGAGACTTATGTCTGTTCTCATTACCTATTATAGTATTTTTAGTACTATGTATATACTCGGTTGAATTGAGTTCATTGTCTACTAAATTACCTACTATAGTAGACATCTTATACTTCTTTGTAGTATAAGATGTTTTACTATCGCAGTTATCACTACATTTAATATCTAAAGTAAATGTAGGTATAACAGGTACAGGAGGATCAGTAGGAGCTAAAAACGTCTAAAACCCTCCAGTCTGTTATGTATATAACACCTTCTGTACCTTTTTGATCAAAACCGCTTAAGTAACAATGTAGATCATAAGTAATACCATCTTCCTCATAAGAAGCGTTATTTATATAATCTACGATTACTTGGTTCATATAGAAACGTCCATTTTCTGACTTTGTTTGTTTATAAACATTCTTTAAGTCATATGAATTTCCGTTTATATATATTAACATATCGTCAGAATCTAATAATAGATCTTTCAGATAGATCATAGCAACATTTACATATTGTTCCTTATCCACACTAAAGTGATCAAATCGACTGTATTTAGTTGCAGATAAAGAACTAATGTAGTCTAAGTAATCAGAAGGCAATACTATGAAATTTCGATCCCGATCATTGTCTTTAAAAGATGCAATTCTATACTCACGCTTTAATGCTTGTAAATCATTATATCTTTTTGTAGATTCTTCGAATCCCTCTTTTCTAGAAAACACTTCGATTACTTATCTTATTTTTAACCATCTCAAGTACAGATTCGTTCAGCACCATATCCACCTGTTCTGGTAGAAATGCCCCTTTTCTATTACTAGAGAATTGCTGAATTTTCAAATCTACAGCTACGTGTAGAGATTTAACATCTGTATGCATGATTCGATTATTGTTTTACTGCTTGTCTGTATCTTACAGATAAATCACTATCATAAGCTTTTTGCGTAGGATCAGCTAAGAAGCTGATTACACTATCAATGGTTGCACCTAGTACAATATTAGAATCTGTAGTATCAACAAACCTATCTATTGATGGATCATGTTTAATAAGATTAGCATATATAAATTTTTGGATTTTAGCCTTAGCTGTTAGATTTTCATCATTAGCTATTTCCATAAACTTTTTAATATCCTCATCTTTAAACTTATTCAAAAGTAATATCTTACTAGATTTATCCATACTAATAAATTCATTCCACAGACCAATTTGTCTACCAGCTATAAGAATATTACTGATATGATTTTCTCCTTTGCTAATTGCCTCGCTAAATACGCTTATAGCTTGTACTGCGTCATCTTTTTTCTTCTTCTCGATTTTAAATTCTGTCTCAGAATCTATAAGTACAAATCTGATGTTGGAACTAAGATTAACATCTTCAAATCTATTAGATACTTCACGACAAAGAGTACAATACTTATGTAAGATGTAATGTTCAGGATTAGAAGGTGTAGCATAACGCCAGTAATCTTCTTCCTTTACATACTTACCAGAGAAGATATACTCGAACATCATCTGTTCTATTTCTCCATCAGTCGAATCATCTTTTACACCCATGAACGGTGCTTTTTCTTTTAATAGTTTATCTATCCAAGTCTTACGAGATCTATCTCGCATATCGAATAGAAATCCGATATTAAAAGTTAAGCCTATTATAGGATCAACAATCATTCTGATATCGAACATATAGTTTCGAACAGCTTCTGTAAAGTTTACATCTTTAGTATTTGGACTAACTCCAATCACCGAAGGCATAACTAGATCTAGCTCATCAACATTCGCCATCATCTTATTGATGGTAGAAGGATAAGACCCTACCATTTGTAGAGATCTTACCCATAAATTGTTTGTTAGCTATACCATAAAGACTAGCATTAAACTTAGCCCTCAATGAGACAGTTTTTTTAATTCAATCATTGTTTATACATTAATATTGTTTATACATTATTTTATCAAGATATTAGGCTGTTAATTCTGGCAACATTTCCAACCAGAAACTAGATCTTGTATTTCGCATGTTCACCCCTTGAGAAGTCATAACCTCATATGTTGCTACATCTTTAGGTGTAGAAAGACTTATACGACTACCATTTGTACCTCCCCAACTTGCAGGAAGTGGAGTAAGTCCTTGATAAATACCTGTGATGTTTTCACGACCAGCTTCACAAATGAATTCAATGTTATGTTCGCCTTCATCCGTTTTGCTATGGTCTAGCATACAAGCTGTATAAGACATATAAGGTAAACCTTTATACAACATACCATTTAACTTTTGACGTTCAGCGTCGGTGCCATGATTAAACATCTCGCACTCAGTAAGTTTGATAGTTTTACCACTAATTGTACGATATTGAGTAAAGTATTTACCATAAGACATACCGTTGACACTTCCTGTAATTACTTGTTCTCCAAGAGCCATGAAATACTGCTTCATGCGGGCATCACGTTCAATAGCCGCACTAAACTCACGCATAAATCCAGTTCCGCAATATAATACAATTTCGTCCTGTGTACTGTAAATACGATTGTCAAACACTGTATTGATCATGTGATCCAACAAGTCAACAGATAATCTAGCATAAGGAAAATAGTTACCAGCTTGAATAATCATCTCTTTAATCCCTGCACCCTTAGGTATAGGTTTTCCTGTTTCCTCATCTACCAGTCCGATCACACCATTTGCATCACGATTGTACTCATCAAACCATAGAGACTCTTCGAGCAATACTCTACGCTTAAATTCGAACTCACGCATCTGTGCGGGCATCCATAAGGTTTTAGTCTCACTACCTTTGCCAACTTCGAAATTGCAAACCTGATTAGCTACATTACCAGTGATTTGTTCAGAAAAACGGTAGTAACCATATTGGTTCGTTAAGGTATAAGGACTTTGAGCATTACTACGGTTACCATCAGATAACATACCTGCTACAGAAGGTGCACCCATACTCCAAGCAATTCCAGGTTTAAAGTTAAGTAAATCTATATACTTACTTGTAACAGAAAAAGGTTTACAAGTGTATACATAGGTACCCTTACTTGTACGCTTAGGTTCTGACATGATACGTAGTCTATGTAATCCATCAGGACTTACAAGACTATATTGAGCAGGTACCCAGTTGTCTTCCATCTCTACTTGTACCTCAGCACCATTAAGTGCCGGAAAAGCAGTAGCTGTTACTAATTTAGATACTTTAATAGTCCATCTTATACGATCCATTACCTTCCAGTAATATTGAGTATCCCCTGCCTTTACAGGTACCTTTCTACTAATTACATTTCGACCTTCTGTTAAGGTAAGAAGTGGAAACAGTTTAGTGTCATCACCCCATAAGTAAGTTAAGTTCTTACTTATAAAAAAATTGTCTACCCCGTCGAAGTTAAGAAGCATGTCACTGCTCTTATAGATATCTTCGGAGTATTTAGTCATTCCAATCTCTCTCATTTCTATTTATTTAATTATCATTAGTTATTGTACAGGAAACCAAGATCTATCTATCTTTCCTCCGCCTGTAGTATTTTTATCAGCAACTTTTCTAGGTGTTCCTGTTGTTTTATTTGTTACCATCACCCTTTTCTTTATGATTGCAGTATTAACCTTACGTTCTACTAACTGATCGTAATCATCACCTAGTAAATTAGCCATATATCTGGCTATAAGGTTGGATTTATTGTCGAGCCTTTCAAGTTCATCCACTTGAGCTTTTGATAATGGATTACCATCTTCATCTTGCACCACAGGAGTATAAATATAATGGAATATATCTTCTGGAGTAAAAGTTTCTTTCTTTCCTTCTCTTACTACAGTTATACCCTCTTTAGGTATCTTTAATCCGTTTACTTCTCTTTTATTAACAATTAAATCATAATAAGAACCTTCGATATTTAAAGGTACCAATTTATTGTTTTTGTCAACTGCTACACCATACTCTCTTTGCTCTTCTGCAAGATATTCTCTTTCTTGTTCTTGTTCCCTTTGCAATCTCATTTGCATTTTTGCATCTTGGGATTTAGATAGATAATCTAAGGCCGATTTACTGGCAGTTTCAACTTCATCATTAGCTTTTAAATACTTAAAGTATTTCTCCGCTTCTTCTGGTGTTTCTCCTTTCTTTACTCTTGAATCTATAATAAGGTTTCTTTTCCCATCTTCATCAAGTGCTTCAATTCTGATCTTTTTATAATCAGTCTCTTGCGTATAACCTTCAAGACTACCATATCTTTGTTGATGTTCTATAATATCCTTTATTTCAGGATTACTATTAAAGAATTTAGATAGAGCTTGTGTTCGCCCTCTTTGTTCTCCTAAAGCTAAAACAGACTTTTCACGTTCAGCTAAACCTTCTGCTGAATCGTCAAATTCTATCTTTTTTCCATCTATGTCATGAAGAACTATTCCCGATAACTCCTCAATTACTGATGGAGTTATTACAACTGTATTTGTTTCAGATTTTCCATCTTTAGAAGATTCTGTATTAGCAACAGATTCTTCTTCAAAAGAATCTAGTTCTTGTTTGCTATATACTATTTTGCCGTCTTTAACGGCATTACCTGATGCATCTAGTTCAAACTCTACTTCCTTATCATCGATAACTAACAATAGTTTACTAGTCGAAGCAGGTTCTGCAGATTTAGCAGGTTCTCTTTCTACAGGAGGTTGAACCTCAGCAGGAGGAGTATTAGGAGCTTGCACATCTGGAATTGCAGGAATTGCAGGGATTGCAGGGATTGCAGGATCAATTACATTTGAACTAACTATAGGTGCTACAGGTGTTCCTGTATTACCTTCTGCATTAGTAGTAGCTGGTACATTATCAGCTACAGGTAAACCAAAATTTGGAACTGGCATAATTTCTTGTTTTACTTATTATTTGTATTATTTATTTATTATGTATTGCAAAGATATACATTATCATCAGTATTTACACCTTTAGATTCTCTTGCAGAAAAATGTTAGAAAACCAAGGATATTGTATATTTATACATTTCTATTTATTTACTACTAGTCTTAGCATTAGCCTTAGCTTTATCTGCTGCTTCTTTCTTAGCTATTGCTACTATTTTATCGATACTATTATAGTTATCTCTTGTTGCTGAATCATTATCATCATCATCATTCCTATAAGCATCTACACCTTTACGATCCATGTAACCATCTCCGTTACTATCACCTTGCAACCTTATATTTGTTACTTCTATCTGTTCTTCTTTATGAATCTCAGCTGTTCGTATTTTACCTTCCAATTTTATATTTTCAAGTGCTATTTCATGTGCTTGTTTTGCTGCTTCTCTTTCGCTTATTACTTTCTCTATTTGTAGAGCATTATCTTGTTCTAACTTTTTAAGAGTTTTCTCATACTCTTGCTTAGCCTCATCATATTCCCTAGCAATAGTTTTTAAACTAGATATATTTTTAGTAGTAGCCGCTTCAATTTGTATCGAAAGATCTGCGCCATTTTGTCCAGCATTAAAAAGTATATCTCTTATAGTTCTAAATTGCTCATCTAACTCAGCACTATTAGCAATACTTATACCTATGTTTTGTGAAAATCCTTCCATTTCTTCTAAGTCTAAGTATTGTACTTGATTTGTAGTTGGGTCTACATAGCTTGCTCGCTTGCCATCTACCCATGCAACACGACTGTAGTCATAATTAGCAAGCAAATCTTTCTCTCTAAACTTATTGAAAGTATATAACATATATATACTACCTGTCAATGCTTGATTAACATTGTATTCTGTTACTGCTTTCCCTGCATTAGGATTTATGTCCCCGAACCTACCATCGTTCATATTAGCCAATTCCCAGCCCTCAGCTTTGATCCTATCCCTTGCTTGATACAAGACGGCTAAAAAGTTAGTAAGTGCAGTAGTAGATACTTCTCTAAACATGCTCATACTATTTGCATTGATATCTTCATCGTTTATTATAAATATACCGTCTTTATTTGCCCTATCCATACGCTCCTCAAAAATCATGTCTTGACTATCACGTATTGCAGATTCGGCTATTAACAACCAACTTTTAAAGTTATTAATTATCTTTTCTTCTTGAGCAGTATATATCCTATAAAGAATTAAGTAATCCTTAAGTCTATAAGGTATTGGATTCTTTTTACATTCTGGTAGTATTCCATCTATACCATTAAATGGTAGTTTTACAACATTACTATTGGATAGCAACTCCCGTTGAGGATTAACTCTTTGAGGAGGTATATAAAAATCAAATAGATCATTACCTATACGATATGATTCGTAAACCTCATCTAAATATGTCCATTTTAAACTTATATCTCCCCCATCTATATCAAGTTCGTAAGTATCATCTACTTCCGTCAGTTCTATTGATCCATCAGGAGCAAAGTACTCAAGTATACCTGTCTTTATTTGTAGTTTGAATGCACTATGATATACTAGTATAATCCCTTCATTATTTGATAGATGAGGGTTCTCCTCATTTTTATAGCTTTTCTCATTATAGTTTTCACCAAAGATCCTTCGACCGCTACCTGTAACATCATAAATTTTATCAACAGGTACTCTAATACCTGTACGGCTACTATATGTAGTATAATATTCTTCTAATCTTTTTATTTCTTCATCTTTAAGTTTATGCCTAAACATAGAAACTATTTGATGATAGGTTAATCTCATAACCTCAGTACCCATATCATCATCTTCAATAAACTTGTTATTGGTACTGACCCTAAAATAATCTAAAGGGCTAATAACTCGGAACTCTACATCTTTACCATTTGGTGCTAAACTTCTACAGGTATAACAACTTTCAGTTGCCCACCAGTAATAAAAACATTGTATGTACTTATCAAAACTATCAGTAACTTGATTAAGATAATCTAATCTATTTTGAGCCTTATCCAGTCTGTTATCTTGCCATTTCTTAATAAACTCTTTTTTGATCTTTTCGATATTGAATGGTTCAGGTTGATAATTAGGATCTTGTTCTTGCAATATCCCTTCTTGTTCTAACTTTTTAATTAGTTCAATCGTCAACTTCTTCTTTATCTCCTTGTTAAGTTCTGCGTTTCGAAGTAATACTATCTCTTCATCGGCACTATAAATACGATAATTATAATAAGATTTTATGAACTCACCCATATATTTTTCTTTAATAGGGAGTATAAAATCTACATTCCTTATATTACCTGCAGATAATTCATCATTTGAATTTTTATCTTTATTGTACATATGCAAGAAATGATCATACTCTTTCTTCGATATAATCGAATTAGATATGTCTATACATTCCTGTACAAATGTTTTATCATCTGACATAGATGTGTCTATGACATAATCAATAATCTTTTTATACCATTCGGGATTATCTATTTTATCTTTGCTTACTCTAAAGTTAGGACGTGTTGTATTTTTCATTATTTTATATTTATCGTTTCTTTATTCTGTCCCCTAATCTGCCTTTTGCTTTCTTAGGATTTACTACCTCTTTAGATTTATTATTAGTATCTGACTTATATACATACATTGCTAGTATACTATTACTAATTCTATCAAAGTTACCATCTTTGCTAAATTTTTGAAGTTCTAAACAAAAAGCTAGATCAGGTTCGTAACTCAGATTTGTTATAGGCAAACCCTCTTCACTTCTAGCTACAACTTCGTATAAGTATTCATATAGATATCCTAGACCATCAAGCTTTGTATTTGCATCGCCTATGATCATACCATATTCCATATTAATAGCTGTCTTTTGTTTTCGATCAAATACCTTTGTTGGATCTGTCATAAGAAGATCTCTCAACTTAAAATCTTTTATATTCTTAATAGTATCTCCACGGTTAGCTTCAACTAGAACTTTAGCATTATATCTTTTACAAGCTAATACTAAAAGCCTATCATTTTCTATCATAGTATTTAATCTACCTGTATAGCTAGCTACTCTTATCTTTCCTTGTTGAGCTGTTAGATTATTAGGTCGCATCCATACAGCAAAAGCATATAAAGAATGTTTGGAAGTTATGACTTTCTTATCTTTATCTACAGCATAAGGATCGACAGTAACAAAATAAAGATTCTCGGGTACAACCCCGTCATCGTTTGTAAAAGGAGGATAAAATTCTCTAACGCACCCCGTTACATCAGTAGTAGAGTTATGAGGAACATCTACTATGTAAGGATGTAAATCATAATCTTTTTCAATCTTACAAGCTTCCTTAGTTAAGAATCTTACACGATTATCACTTTCTTGAAAATACCAACCATCTCTATAGAACTTATAATTATTAGAGTTCTTCAAGTTATTGATATGTTCATTTAGTATATCCGATGCAAATATATTTTCAATTGTATTGATGAAAGCTTCATTAGGACAGTTGGCACGTTGAGCCACATAAGCTGTATACTCACTTAGCTTAATGTTCTCAAATTGAAACTTCTTATCGTGCATGTCAGTAACATATGATCCAACTATGTCAGAATTACCATATTGATCGATGTGACCTTCGTATGCCCAGATATTGGGGTGAAAAAACCCACATAGTGCAGTACGGCTATTTACGTCCCATACATTCTCAAAAGGTATAGATTTGATAGAGAAAGGATTTCTAAAGTAACTTTCAAAATCAGCCCAGTTAGTATCTTTAGTACCAGCAGTTCCAAATATATGTAGGATTGCAATTGTTCTACTACCTCCTTCTGTCAAAGGTAATGTAACATCTACAGACCTCTTTAGTAGTTGACACTTTCCAGCCTCTTCATATGTACAATCCCCTTTAAGACCGATTACCTTGGATTCATTATTACCTAATCCACGACTTACTAAAGTCGACCAAGTATGCTTAACACCACCTCGACCGTATTCTTCTTGTCCTAGCTCGTAATCGCTAGTTTTTGCTTTAATAATATCCCTACTCCAAAATGTATGCTCTTCGTACCATTGTAGATTAGTGATTGTCATACTAGTTAAAGCACCAGTACCTAATAGATAATCTTCATCGCCTGCTAAGTATATATGTTTAGAGTTCTTATATAGATTAAGTTTATTAGCTACAACACTAGCTTTTTTATATGAGAATCCTTTACGTCGTGCTTTAGCATCTATCTTATGCCAACCATTACGTGTGGATAATTCGTCCTTTTTAAAATACCAGTAATCGGCATCATAAAAATTAGGAAAAGAAGTATCGGTTAAACTTTGAAAGTCTCCCTGTGCTTGCTTTTCCTTTATTTGCTCATCGGATAGATTTATATCTATCCGACTATAATTTAGATAATTATAATGTTCTCCTGTTATACGTACATAATGTAGAAGTTCATCTCTTCTAGCATCAGTAGTATTAGGATCATTGTATTCTTCTATATCTTCAAAGTATAGTTTGCATTTAGCTTCTACTCCAACTCTTCTCCTATTAGTTTCTCTTCTCCAAAAATCTATGTATTGTTGCGAACCTTCTTCAAACTTTGTATAAACATCATTCTTTAAGAAGTATCTTGCAACTTCTGAAAATACGGAAGTATTAACAAATACAAAATCAAGCTTCATTAATATACCACCACTGTGACCTATTAAGAAGTCTTGATCTTCATCTATTACATATCTTTCAGGATATTTATAATTTCTAGCACTAGACGCTTTTTTGTAAACTTTTTTATCCTCAGCTACAAACTCTATAAACGGACTTCTTTTATCAGACTTTTCTGAAAGATCATTATAATCTTTCGACAGTACTTGAACCCTTGGATTCAATAGGGTTGTTCTCGTCGAATGATGATTTATACTCTTTATCATTTTTCAATCTAATTTTATTTGACCTTTCATCTGATAATTCTTTTTCAAGTTTTTTTAACTTCTTAACTTTATCTGGAACGCTATCCGCATTCTCAATAAGTCGATCTATTAACTTCTGTACCGCTAAAGATGTATTTTCATCTAATGAAGGATTGTTAAGTAGTTTCTCTATCTTTACAATAGTATCGTCTATAGCTTCAGCACTAAGCTTTAAAGCTCTATGAGCAGATTTGATAAGATTATAACTAACTGCATAATTAGCATCCTTGTAATCTTCTATTGCATCTCTTACATGACTATCTACTCTAAACTCTTTAGGTAGTCCAGCTTTACTTCTAGCATACTTATGAGCTTCTTCCTTACTTAAAGCAGCTTTGATGGTATAGCTATTTTCACTTACTAGGAAATATATATATCTATATATCTGTTCAGCATAACCTAAATTATGCTTATCAGAAAAGTAAACAAGAGAAGTATACATTCCTGCTACTTCCCAGTTTACAGTTATCCTATCACTTTCAAGTTTAAATAAGTCCATGATTAGTTTCGATTGTCTTTGTTTGATTTTGATGCAGACCCTTTAGGGAGGGGTGGGAAAGAAGTTTCGATCGGATCTTCACCCCATGTAAGCTTACCCATAGCTATTTTATGTTCAGCTCTCTTACGTTCTACGATTTCATTTTCTGCAACTTCATCATCATCTAGTCCGAATACTCCATTTATAACATTTTTTAGGTCTTCATCGTGAATAGTATATATTACATCGCTTAGGCAATGACTTGTAGATTTAATCTTTTCCCTTAGCCCATTTTTAAACTCTTTAAGGTTGGTATATGTTTGATCACATTTAAGAACTAGTACAACCATCTTCTTGAGTATTTCACTTTCATGTTCTTTCTTAGCTATATCATATTTATATACCATCTCTTTCATCTCTTCAACGCTGGCAGGTTTACTAGGATCATTAAGATTGTTATCAGCATTGTCCTTATCTGCATAGTATGGTTCTTCATCTGCTCCTGTTTGTAATACATTAGTACTACCATATCCGCCTTCCCCTCTTTCACTCTCACTTAATTCTTCAGATATTTCAAACTCTACTTTAGGATAAGGTATTATTATTAGTTGTGCAAATCTATCTCCTACTTTATAGGTTTCTCTATGTACTAAGAAACCTATATTAAATTTAGCCATGATTTCGCCACGGTAACCACTGTCTATAACGCCGACACTATTGCTAAGACTTAGACGTGTATTGGCTATAGAAGATCTAGGAAATAGCAATCCTACATATCCTTCTGGTATCTCTATGCTTAATCCCGATTTACATACTTGTATATTATCGATAGTATCGAAAGACACTTCTGTACATGTTAGATCTAATCCTGCATCTCCAGCTTTAGCATAAGAAGGTATCACAGCATTGCTTACTAATTTCTTTATTTTTATTTTTAATTTATTCATTTCTTTTAATTTTAAAGTAATAATAAAATCAGTAGGATATTCAATCCTACTGATCCACCTATGTAGTTTTTCAGTTTCTTGCTCTGTTTGAGCTCTTTATTATGAATTAAATACAAATCATTATAATCTATTACTATCTTATTCATTGCGATAGAATATGATTCTACCTTTAGATTTTCTATAGCTACTAGTCTTTCTAGTATCGCTATAGTACTATCTCTATTAGACAATTCTAAATCTTGTATCTTTACTACATCCAGATTCTTTTCTCCTTCATTTATCAGAATTGCTATCTTTCGATTCTCTTTAGCAGTATAACAATATGTACTATCTGATTCTGCTTTTGATGTACTGGTAGACACTATCATTACTAGTAGCAATAGTGTCTTGAAGTAAATATTTATGAGCTTCATATTTATATATTGTTTGATATTTAACTTTGATTATCGTATCTCTTTTTGATATATTGTCTAAGAGTTGTTGTTCTAGTATCTGAGTATTACCTCTCAAGAAATCTATCCTTTTCTCTAGAGAGTCTACCGTTTGGTTTATCTCTCTTCCAGTCTCAACTCTTTCTCTATCTATATTTATCTTTATAAATATAGTAACTAAGAGTATCATTATCACAAATGACAGGGTTGAGATTTTAAATTCGTTGTTGTCTTGCATCATCATACTAATTTGATTTGATAGAATGTACCATTTATAAAGAACTCAGAATCTATAGTTACAGGGTCTTTCCTTTCATCCCATTCCTTAGCAGAATATACAGATCCGACATTATGTTTAAAACTCCACTCTCTACCTGCTACTTCTGTAAGTACAAGATAACTAAATGTTTCCTGTTTAGCATATCTTATTATAGGTAAGAAATGACTTTCATATTTTTTAGAATCTGCAATCACTTGACACCCCGCAGACCACTTACCTATTAAGTTACTAAATCGACTACCAGCCGTATGCATATTTATACCATACACGCCTTTTACAGGAGTAGTAAAATCTATTATATTATTCTGATTATTGTCTCTATATCCTCGCACAGGATTCGCTTGTACTAATGCTGGTTTGTTTTTGTCTCCCTTATGAAACCCTTCTTTCCATAAATCTTTGTGAAAACCTTCATCTATAATGAATGCCCCAGCTTTAGTCATAGGAAACCTAAGATAGTAATCTGAGGGATCGACTGTAGCTTGAAAGCAATAGATATTAATTATTTTGCCTATCCTTCTTAATACTAATATAGTATCGTCAAAGAACCCAGCTACAGGTGTATCGGCTCTTAGCCCAATTATATTTACTGAATCTTTTATATTACGTATAGGCGCACCATATACATTTTTATAAAGTGTTGTATTAATAACTTGAGTTATTAATTCTCTATTTATTACCATAATGTATTAGTTAAATAAATGTTATCTTTTATATTGTCTTTAAGCATTCGCTTTACATCACTGTCTAAATACCTAAGTTGATGACTATAGATGTCTACAATCTTATCTGCTGGCTTGTCACTAACTATCCCTTTATCTGGTCGTATGTGGCATAGGATTAAACCTTTGAAGTTTAATCCAAATGTAGATACTAAGTAAGCATATGTTGACAATTGCAGTGAGTAGATTATGCCAGAACAGTCTTCTAAGTTATTCAACACACCTTCTAATCTTTTATTAGTTACTATGTAGTCAGATAGATCATTATTTCTATCCTTACTCCAATAGCCACCTTCGAACTTTAAGGGTGCTTTATTTGTTTTCCAATCTAGGATAATAAAGTCATTATCTTTAATTAATAATATATCAATCAGTCCGCTTATTAGATAGTCAGTATCATATACAGCTATCTCAGAATATATTTTATATCCAGCGTTCGTAGCCTTAACTAAGATTTCGTAAATCGCAGGATACTTAGCTTTTAATCCAGACTTTTCAAAGTAAGAGAGATTCAATCTACCATAGTTATGATTCTCACCTATATCATCTAATGTATATAAAACATTAGAAGGTTTAAGTTTACGTTTACTATAGAAACCTGTTGAAGTCTTTACCAGATCTTCTAAGTAGTTGTGTTCTTTTGTTCCAT
Organism: Hesperophylax consimilis; assembly: GCF_061612785.1. NCBI lineage: Eukaryota > Metazoa > Arthropoda > Insecta > Trichoptera > Limnephilidae > Hesperophylax > Hesperophylax consimilis. The sequence continues at coordinate 21,233 of NW_028301377.1, read as the reverse complement.
CAACACATGCTCTTTCACGTTCGATATCCCATTCCATTATTAGTTGTGATGCAGTCTTACCTTTATATCTTAGATACTTCTCATAATTCTTATGACTAGGCGCAACAGGATGTTTTCCTAATCTTTCACAAGCTTTCGCAATATCCTTTTCTTTGAACGATTCTACATATTTATGTATGACCGTTGTTACAGATGTATAAGGGGTACCTATATCGTCTGTATATTTGTGTTGTGCTTCATTGAAAAAGATTGTACGATTTTTCTTAAGTATCATGATTATGTATTTAAAATACTATTTGTCTCATCGGATAACACATGCGATCCAATTGTATTAGTTTGTTTGCTCGCTTCCTTTTATAATACAGATCTCTTATTATCATCTGCCTTATATTTTTGTAGGTTTCTTTATCTGTAGGAGGTATAGCATCTACAGCTTCTACATAATATTTTCTATGGAATATTCCTATCTTAGGTATTCTAATCATGGCTGATTTACTTTCCATCTCTTCGATTACGTATGCAGACATGTGATCTTCTAGAGCAATAGTGATATTCTTTATAAAGGTATCAGATTCATCTTTGGTAATGGTATCGAACTTTATATAGTCTAGCCATTTCTTAATATCATTGTATCTATATCTAGTAGGAATAGAATCAGCATGTTCGAAATCATCTTTCAATGCTGTTACTATCCTACTAGATATATATTTTCTAAGCCCCTGATTCATCTTTTGAAGGTTTGAACCATCCAATGATAGTATGAGCAGGTATAGCTATGTATTCTACTATCTTATATCTGTTGGTTATATTTGTCATTACTACCTTCCCAGTTTCTGTTACCAATGTAGAAGGTTTAGTTTTAGATTTTAACCAGATATCATGGATAGTAGTCATATCCTGTTTATTCTCAGGTATATGGATGTCCTTTGCATAGCCTGGTTCGAAGATAACTATATCCCCTATTTCAAAGTCTTCTGTATTCCGACCGTAGCCAGCTATAATGCAGGTCTTCTTTATGTCATGTGTATTTAACAGTTGTTCCTTTATACTACCTTGTCTCCCTGTCATCTTTGATGCTTCTCTATTTGAAGAAGCTAGAGTAGGTATTTCTAATTCAGAAATTTCACACTCTATTTTGATAAGAACTACCGAACCTGTTAGATTTAATGATGTTTCGTTGCGAGGAGTTCTTACAGGTACACCTTGCGGATTATAATAGGTTCTATCTTCTATTTTAAACGATGGCGATATTGGCAATCTATAGTCTTCATTTGTAGTAAAAGCTACTAATGGAGCAGATTCCTTATTGATGCTAGGCATTTCTTGTTTTTCAGTACTCATTTTTTTAATGTTTATGTTAATACTAATGCAAAGGTAAACATAAATATAATAGGTTGTATACAATCGGTACTCATTTTATATCTATCTGCGTCTTTATTTACTTATACATCAATCAAACTACCAAATTTGTAAAATTTGGTAGATGTACTTACAAAATATAATATAACTACATCTGTATAAAAGGGTATGGCTAAATATATAAAAATAAGATCCCCCGTAGGTCTTTGAAATTATTGGAAAATAATAGGTGTAATGGGGTGTCTAGTGATAATAAATAATGCGCTGTAATAGTGTAGAATCTTGGAGATTAGCAGATCATTGAAATAGAACTGGAACTGTTAAGAACAGGGGAGGAAATGCAATCAGGTATGGTGTTTAGAATAATGCGGGGATATGGGTTCTCGAGATTTCAATGATATAAGGTAAGATATGTTCAAATGGTATGCTAAAATTAAATGTATAGATGTAGGTTTTGTAATATGTTAAGATATTTGGAGAGTAATAGGTTAAGATATTGGTAATTAAAACGGGGACTAGTAGGTTCTCGATATTGGTAGTTTAAGGGGATATATAGTTGCGGGGATGTAGGTTCGCGAGCTACTACCGACAGCCCCGCCTCACTCTTAGCGTTTGAAATCCCCCCACTTGAGTTTGGCGTGGTGGGGTCGATGGTGACCTTAATCATGCTTATTTATTAATCGGGCGAAGATACGGAACTAATCCTTCTGATCTTAGCTCATAATACCTTTCAATCATGGCTAATTTAAGCAATGTAAACGCAGACGCTACTGCTACAAACACAAGCGATTTAACTGGAGTAGAAATTGCTACTAATGCACCTGCTAAGATGTCGACACAAGACACTGGAACTACGTTCGATTACTTGAACCAAACTGACAAGGACAATCTAGTTCGCAAAGCTGGATTTGTTCCAGCAATGGAGGAGTTCTTGAGTGCATCTGTTTATTCATGCGAACTAGGTGTTAATGGTGAGTTTTATGCCATTACCTACAAAGATGCAAGTGCGAAGCATAACTACGTTGGCAAGGCTAACGTCTCTCGTGACGTATATACGCAGTTCGGGTTTGACCAATTGTTACCTGTAGGTGCGTACACAGTACCTAAACGTCTGGAACTGGCTGTACTAAACCTAACAGATAAGTCTGCCTACTACAATCAGGCAACAAAGTCTGTACAAAAATATCGGACGACTGGCGTCATGATAGTTAGACCTAAAGGGGAAGACCTTGGTGCAGTAGATCGTGCCAAAGCAGAGGCAGACGTAGCTAGAGATAAGATGCGCATTCAAATGTTGTTTGACCTGCTAAAGGCTAACAATCCCGATATGCTACCAGACGGCATATTAATCATGCAAGCAACCGAAGCCGCATCTAAGTTCACTAAATAGTTATTTAGTGAAGACCTGATCATGTCATTAAACTGATCTTAGTTTTACAACCATTCAAATAAGTGTTATGACAAAGTTATACAACGTTGATGCTGTCAACGATAAAACAGCAATACAATGATGCAATTGCAACTAGGTCTACTGCTAGCACTAGGTTTGCTAGCAGTATTGGTGATATCAATATACACAGTACATAAACTGTGTAAATGGTATAAACCTTCGATAAAACACATCATAAACACAGCAATTGTAGCTGTGTGTATGTCTGGATGTGTTGCATCTGTAGTTATCGTAGACAATATAACAAATGTTTACGGCAACTATTGCATGGATGTCATTGAAGATAACTTCGATACATTTAATGATGATGGCGAGCCTATTGCTCCATCATTTGTAGAGTATCTGCTCGAATAAGGCTCTAACTTGGACACGGTTTTTGCTAGCCTACTGCCCTACACCTCGATGTGTTTGCGCTTAGCTAGTAAAACTGTGTACCATCTTAGCTAGCACTACAGTATCTTAGCTCAACATGCATCACCAGCATGCTGAGTTTAAGACTAATCCCCATTGTCATACTTTTGATATGTTTTGTCATACTTTTGATACCCTTATATACGCAGAAATCTGAAGTTAACTTAATAACTTCAGATTTCTTAACACTTTTATGGCTATTAGTGTTACAAGTATAAGGGTGACTATTATAATCAACAACATCTGCAAGATGTTGTTGATGTACTATCTAAATTTGTTTTAATACTATCAGAGATATCACATTTTTGATCATTGGAACTGGATTTTACGACTTCACATTTGGGTATAGCATGGGCAAATATCAGTAACATTTGTCTCCATCCCCTACCATCATCAGGGCTTAGCGGAGATCGCTAGTTGATTCGACAAAGTTACTGATATTATTTGGATTTTGATACTCTCAACGCAATAAAGTCCGAATATAATATATTAAAGTGTATATTAAATACTATTAAATGATATTTTAATTGTCTTTTGATGCACTTTTTCACTGAACTTCGATCGATTGGTTTGGCAAAATGGCTTCGATCGACCAATGACGAGTAAAATTATAAATATATGAAAAATATGATACTTTTGATCGGGTTTTATTGCTTACAATTTTGTCTTATTTTAATAAATATATTAATAAAAGTAATTAAATTACTTTTATTACTTGTATTAATAGGATATCTGGTAAGCAAATTTAATATTATTAAAGATCCATTGTTAATATACTTTGATACTCTTTGATCGATTTCAGCGCTTACAATTTATTTTTAGCTATTTTGATTACCTTTATTAATATCATAATTAATTTCATTAATTATGATTGTTTTTTAAAGATTATCAATGGCAGTTTTAATATCATCATTAATACTTTGATCGATTTCAATCAGTACAATTTATTTTTAGCTATTTTGATGTCAAGTTAAATGGGGTTTAGATAGGGAAGGAGATTGAGGTGTAGTAATAGGTGTAGTAATAGGTTCGGGAACTCTTCCGACGGCCTCAGCTCTGCCAGTCTCCAACTTCTTCACATTTTCTCCAATTTCTCAATCTTCTCTTAACCTTCAAAATTACTAAACTATCAATCCCATTTCTGATTTTTCCCTAATCACTTCTCTTCTCAATCTCAACCAACATCTTACTTAATCTTTAATTAACTTTAATTGACTTTATTAATCATTATTAATCATTATTAATCTATCAAAATTTTTATCAAAATTTTGATATTTATTACAAACATTTTAACAACCACATTATGAGCAATCCAATTGAACCTACATTTGTTAATTTTATTAAAGCTTTCTTAATTCTAATATCTGGAAGCTTACTACTTTTTATATTAACAACCATATCTAAAAATATATTAGAATGGTTTTATGATCTTAGCGCATCAGAAGTAGTACTAGTAACTACTATAATTGTGATATTCACATCTATATTTTGTTTAATCTTTTAATTTAACAGTTATGGCTACAAAACAACAATATTTCGCAAACCGATTAAAAGACTTAGCTTTAGAAGCTACAGCCTATGATGGATGTACTGTATTAGAATGGGTAGATGAATACGAAAATCATTGTAGTATATCTATAGATTTTAACACTCCTAATTATGTAACTAAAAAAACATATGATCCAAAAGTACATATAGGTATAGCATCCTTTAAAGAGGGTAATATTTTAAGAAAACTAGAAACTGCACCTAGTTCGAAATTAGAAGAATGTGTTGAAAAACTATTAAACAGAACATGTTATGAGTATAAGTAGAGAGATTTATATATTAAAGATAATAGAGAATATAAACGAAATAGATAGAGCAATTAAAAGCCGAATCAAACATTTAGATAAGGAAGATATAATATCTATTACAATAAACCATGTTCCAACAAACTACGAAACTGCACAATTTATGGCTATTATTATATATCAATTAAATAAATGAGGATGAATTATATCTCAGACACATGGCTTGACAGTAAAGTAAGTCTTATTGTTTGTCAACAACTATTAGATCTAGGTACTTTTACTCCTATATTACATAATATTAAAGGAGATAATGTGATCCCTACATTATCTATTGTACAGTTATATTTAAGACATAAATATGATATACATTTATTAATTGATTTAACTGAGGATTCAAAGAAACTTGGTATATTAGACCCTGTATATATAGGTTCTATTATATCAAGAAAATTTGATCTAGGTAATTTTAATTACACTAAATTAATAGATTATCAAGATCAGAACTATGAATTAGTATTGGCATTTGGTATATCTTATATATTGAGCTTATTGTTAAAACTAAAAAACAAGTAACTTCGATATTATTTTGGTCGCTTCCCTGTAGGAGAGGGTGGGAAAGGAACTTAGATCGACTCTCCACATTTACTAACATTTTTAATACCTTTTTTATGACAAGTTTAATCTGGGAATCTATCCCTACAATCATTTCAACTACAGTAAACATATTACTAGTAGTATCATTATTATTAACATGCTATATATCCAGAAGAATTGTTATCTTTCTGAATATCACAAGTCCTTTTAACATACCTAAAGATATAATTATTATATCAGGTATCATGGCATGGAGTATAACAATAATAATTTTATTATTATTGTTACTATTAGTAGTTTCACTATTCTAACCACTATTCTAACCACATTTACAAACATTTTAACAAACACTTTATTATGACGTACTCACACGAACGAAAGGTAATACAACCTTCAAAAAGGCTCAAGAAGAACTTATACGCACACATTGCTGTAGTACTTAGCTTAAATCATGTTATGCACATATGTAAAAAACATGATATTCATCTCGAAGTTAAGCGAGTTGATTATCTTACGCAAATCAAATCTGTAATAATTGAAGCGGATATTGAAGGTGTCGGTGTAAAACTTACAGCTCCTAGTAGCTTTGCTATGAGATCGAAGATACTAGTATATCTAGAGAGTCTATATATTATAAATAATAAATAACGGAAGTAATGGAAATACATATAATAATGGGAATGATAATAGCGGCAATGGTAATAGTAATAGCAGTATTGCTAGAGATCATAAGAAGAACAACTCTAAAAGTAATCGATCTGGAATACATAGAGGAAAAACAAAAGAATGAAATATTCTATTTGAAAAAGCTAGTAGAGCTTACAGAGAACTGGTGTGAGAAGTATGAAACTCATACAGATAGTCTGATAAAGATCATAGAAGATCTAGAAGAAAGAATAAATAAACAATCTAACAAATAAAAAATGATAACGATAATAATATCTGCAGTACTAATATGTGCAGGGTTAATAATTTACAAAGAGATCACAGAAAAACTAAGAAGAGCAACCATAGATTTCAATTATAAAGAGCATATATTGAATTCTCAAATAAAAGAGTTGCAAGATGCAACAGAACGGCTAAAGGACATACTCCATGAGAAGAACGAACACATTTCGGGATATATGGCTCAAGAAAAGCTATCTCAAGATAGAATATCAAAGCAGAGCATACAAATACATTCTTTGTCTGAAGCTTGCAAAGATAGACTTGCAAGTTGGAATAAAGAGGCTATTAAAAATGCCCAATTGACAACAAAAATTCATGAACGTGAAAGATCTATAAAAGAAATGCGTTCAGTAATTGAAAATCGTGAGAGTAATATATCTTTATTAAAACACGAACTAGAAACCAAAGATGTTGAAATGACAGAGTTGAAAGCTAGTATCACGGAAATAGGATTGCAAAAGGCTAGTCTAATAGAGACAAATACTAATCTTAGAGAATTGGTAGAATCAATGCAGACGCAACTAGACTTCAAAGATAAGGAAATCAAAGATATACAAAATATACTTGATTATAAGAATACACAAGTAGCCGAATTGGATGATATAGCTAATACTCTTAAATCTGAAGTGTCAAAAGGGAATAGTAACTTTTCTAACATGGAGGATCAAAGGAATACTGCAATCAACAATTATAAGAAGATGGAGAAAGATTTCCATGAGTTGAACCATGAATACAAGAAATTAGAGCAGAAGTATCATAAGATTTTAGAAACAGATAGTTGTCAAACGGATCTTAAAGAAGAAAGAGATATTGTTGCATTTATGGATTCAAAGAACAAAGAGATAAAAGATCTAGAAAGTACAATATCCGATAGAGATTCACAAATTCTTAGATTTCAAGAAGTAGCAAGACAAAATGATAAAGATTTAAGCGATCTACTAAGTAAATGTAAAGATGCTGACTTTAAGATTAAAGATTTGGAGAAGAAGATATATACCGATGCAAAAGCAAAAAAGAAAGCTAAATCGGAAATTATAGATCTTACTCACCAAGACGAATCGGGAAGGATCGTAGACTTAGAAGCGATAAAAGTTAAAAGAGTAAGAAAAACAAAAACAAAAAACAATGACAAAATTTAAAACAATAGAGTTGATAGCGATAGGACTAATAGTGTTAGCCCTATTTCCTCCTATAATAACTGTGACAAATCAACAAAATACAATTGATTTTCAACAAAATGCAATTGGTTTAAGAGATTCAGTTATCACAGTGAAAGACTCAATAATAAAGAAGCAAGAGCTTCTATTAGATGAGTCTATAACCCTACTACGTTATCTGGATAGTATCAAATCAACAATGTTGAATGTAAGTGTATCAAGTAATATTTACAACAATGAGATGCATTACAATATTGAGACCAAAGAAGGCTTCAAATACATTCTAATAAAAGATGCAGAAGGTAATGTTGAAGTCTACAATGATCATAACGGGTCAAGAATCTGGAAACGTAGGGAGATAAGGAAAGTGATATTGAATATCATAAGTCGATAATGGTATCTCTGTACATTTTAGTAGTCATGTTAAGCATGACTACTATTACATATTTAGTCGCTAGAATTATGGTTGACAAAAAGACACCTTTAATTTTTATAATAATGGGTGTTATACTTTTGCAACCACTACTACTAACATCACATGCATTATTATTAATCTTAATTTATAATTGAAATGGAAAAACTAATTGTGTTAAAAAAGGTTATATTAATAGCCTTTTATTTATTAGTAATAATACTTTTGAACGTCCTATATCTTAAGTTGGTACAATGAAAGATTGGGAGTTAAAAGTAAAAGCCATAGCCGAAAAAGGAGTAAGACTATGGCTTAAAAGGGATACTAAACCCGTGATGGATGCATACGAAGATATGATCTATAAGCATCAACTTTCTAAGCAAGCTTGGAACGAATATGAGGACATGAATCCTTATAAAGAGTTTAAAGATTGGGCAAAAACAGGTTTCGATCAATATCATAAATATACTGAATGGCGAGATGATCATTTATCGCAGGAAGGCATGGTGTACAAAAAAGCATACAAGTTATATACTGATGCTCATGAAAGATTCTGGAATATAAGAGACCGATTCTACAAAAATAATAAGGCTACAATACTATCGTCTCGAATAGGTAGTACAGGGAAAGTAAGACCCAAAATAATAAATAATAAATACGATAATTCAAGGATGAATGCTATAATAGTTTTTAAAGAAACTATTGTAGAAATTACTATGCCTTATAATGAGTTAATAATCCTAAAAAATTGTAGAAATTGTGAACCTAAAAATCTAGAGTTTACTGTATACGCAAGTGAAGCAGAAATAATAAGACACATAGATCGCCATATAAAAGATTATACTCTAATGTTAGATAAATCTGAAAATGATTATCTATATTTTAGAATAAATGATCCGGAAAAAGGCAATGTATTCGAGGGAAGTTTCAAATTAATAATCCCTCCAAATTTTACGATTAATCATAATTAAATAATATTTAACAAACATTCAAACATGGAATTATTTAACAAACTAGTAGAGAAGATCCTTTCGCATACAAAATGGGGGAAGGAAAAAGAGGAGTTAAAAGATGCACTAAAAGAAGCAATAATTGCTTTTGGATCAAGTGATCTAAGAAGACGAGATTTACAAAATATAGTGAATCACCGAGATAAAGCAATAAAGTACTACAAGGAGAAGGATAATAAAAATAAAAATTTGGCATTTGATCTTAAAAGATTAAATGTTAAAAATGCTAAAACGAATAAAGCAAACAAAGATCTGAAAAGAGATTTACTGCTTACTCAACATGCTAGAGATAAATATAAAGAAACATCTGATTATTATATGGCGAATAAAGTCAATGGGATGAATCTTATATTGTTCTACCGACTAATAATCATGTACCGATTCTACTCAAATAAAGAAGGTTATAATAAGGGAGACAGCAAATACTTCTATTGTCCTATAATAGTATGTAATGACGGATTCAGAATGTCAGTTCAAATAAGTGACATACATTATTGTGAATCTGAAAACGGGTATCGTGAGATAGGACATACATTTAAACGTGTAGAGTTTCAAGCTAACCAAGAAAATGAAGAGTTCAAACCTTATTTCGAGTGCGAAGATAGTAATGTAGGATCTATAGATATAGAAGTTCTAGAAGACATACTGCACAAAAATCATAAAGGTATCAACTGGGAGGAAACTATATCTATAGATGCTTACAATTTGTATGTTAAATAAATTAAAAAAAATAAAACAATAAAGCGGGATACTGCTCCAGTGTGGAGTATCAAAACAATCATGACAATAGTTATAACTATAGCAGTATTTGTATTTTTAATTGGAGGATTACTAGTTTACAAAACTTTAGATTATCTAAAAGGTATAATAAAGTCTAAAAATAAAGATTTGGAAGCATATCGAATAAGATATGAAGATTCACATCGTAAAAAAGATCTAGAAATTGAAAAAAAAGATATAGATCTAAAAGATAATTCCGTTACTATTCAAAAACTTAAAGAGAAGATACAATTATCTATTCATGTAATCAACACTACCACAGGTGTTATAAGACAATTCCACAATAAACTTGGAGAGCCAATAGATATGTCTGTAGAACTTGAAAATCTTTATATAGCCATTAAAGCAAAAGGTGAAGATAAAACTTTTTATGTTAATCTGGAATTTGACAAAGAAAACAATCCAATATTCACATTGAAAAAAAGAGAAGAAGATATAGGGCTTAGCACTGGGATGGATATCTTAAGAGCCATAATAAACAATAAAGCAGAAGAAGAAACAAAAGAAGAAAATACTGACCCTCTAAACCTAGATATGTACCGCTGTGAAGCCGATGAAGAAATATCACAAAAGTGTAAAAACTGTTTATGGTTAATTCTTAAAACTGATTCAACATCAGAAGAAAAACAAGAAGAAGAACAAGAAGAAACTACTATAAAAAGAAGAGTAAGAGAGCGTAAACCAATTAAAATGAAAAAAGATGAAAAAGGAAACAGTTGAGTTGTACTTAGAGCTTGAGGAAAAGAAAAAGGAATTACAACGTCATAAGGCATATGTTGGTAATCTTGTATTAGGTATGACACAATTGCTTATAGGTTGTTATAAATCTAGTGACGATCCAAATCCTGTATCTCTTCCTGTAAAAATGTATACAGAGTATTTGCCATTAAGTATTGAAGATATGGGTTCGCTATACTTAGATAAATTATCTAACGCTATACACAATCTTCAAAACGAAATGGATAAACTATGAGATCGAAATATATCATAACTTGTGTAGATAAAACAGGTAGAAGATTTAAGATTCATACTACCTCTCCATGGCATTACAATATATAGAGAGGTAGTGTTTGGGGGCAGTTAGAAAACAATAAACGAAAATTAATCAAAAGAATATGGAATTAGAACTGTTAAAGATGCAATGCTTATAAACTAGCATCAATGTTCCCTTCCCACCCTCTCCTAAAGGGTATCTTGCAAAGATAAACTAAAATAATCGAAACTCCTTTTATACAGGAGTATGTGTTGAGTAGTCGCAACACACTGATGAGATAGACTAGTAACATAATAAAAAAATATGAAAGATGAACTTACAAATAGCGAAATTTAAAGTGATCAAGGGATTTGATCACTTTGCAGTAGGTGATATAATAGATTGTCACCTTTTAAACAGATTAAATACCATGACCACAATAAGCAATATTGTAGGTAATAAAACATACGTGGTACTTTTGAATAATGTTCCGAATGTATTATACTCGGGAATGGTAATGCAAGAATAAATAACAACTAAAAAATAAAAAATGAAATTCAAAAAAGGGGATTTAATAATTACTAGTAACAACCGATATGGTATAGTAGATCATTACAGTGAAGAAGAAAAAGCATATTGGATTAGAATAGGTATAAAATATCATTACATCAATGAAGAATGCGTATTCAAAACTGATGACCTAATAAAGTTACAGATTAAGTTTCAAATTATGAGCGAAACTGAAAACTATACTAAAACAGTAATTAGACATATTCAAAAGTTTAGACTTATTGATAATGGAAATATGGCAGAAGATCTAATCGTAACTTTAAAAGAACACCTATCTAATGAGCTAAGTGTAATAACAAACGATATAATATTAATAACTGTAGAAACAATTTAAAATGGCAAAAGGGAAACTTAAGTTTAGTGTGATAGACACTAAAAGACTAAAGGTAGGATTTGTGATATATGTGGATTTAGAGTTCCACATTGTTATACAAATATCTGAAAATGTAGCAAAGGTAAAAAACTTTGCTACAGGTAAGATCAAAACTTTCAATAGTAAAACTTTGCAAAAATGTGTTGTAAAGTTCTACGTTGAGACATTAGAAAATATCCTGTCTGTGGATAAATCGAGTTATCACTTCTTAAGTCTAGCTTTATCTACGGGAGTAATAAAGATAGATGGTACTATAAATGGCACCTTGGATTACATACCTATTAAAGTATGTAATGGAGATGTGGTACGTATAAAGAACGAACAAGACAATCGAATTGTAATTGATGATACTTGCCCAAAAGCAGGTATACAACGTGGTAATCAAATTGTATACCTACCACGAAAGGAATTCTTTTTAGTTGGCAAAGCCAACACGGTTACTGTATTCAAGGCTACCAGCCTTCTATAATCTAATTTCCTTATTATAGTACCTAGATGGCATTCAAATCGCTTCTAGGTACTCGTATGAGGCTAATATAAAGTTTATATGAAAAATACCGAGTTAAACGGACTAAGAATCATGGCATCTGTAAAAGATTGTCAATTTGCTTTACGAGACTTGAATAAATATGGTAAAGAAAATAATATTGATATAAAGCAGATACTACTTGACAATAATATTGCGTATCTTTACGGCACAGTATTAATGTGGGCGAATGATAACTATAACTTAATAGTCAACATTGATAATAATAGTATTATTATCAAAAAGGTAGAGCTATTCAATGGTAACATAACCTCCTTAACGGGCGCTATTGTATTAGACATAGACAATATAGTATATGGTACGATAGTGTCCCTTATAAAATACATAGAAAAAACCATTCTAATGAAATGAAATTAATAAGTATAAATAATGTTCATGATCCTTATTTAAAACCTCAACAAAATGAAGCTTTAAATATGCTCAAGAACTGGTACGATAGCGATAGCGATAAGGATTTAATCTTTACACTATCTGGTTATGCAGGTACTGGAAAAACTACTCTATTACAATCATTCAAACGATTAGTAATAAATAAAAGTAGTGTAATATCTGCTCCTACGCACAAGGCATTAATGGTAGCACAAAACATAATGAAAGTACGAGGTAAAACTCTACAGGCATTGTTGGGATTAAGACCTAATGTTGATCTTAGTAATTTTAGTGCTACTAATATCAAATTTAGTCAACTAGCAGATCAACAAATAAAGAATTATAATCTTGTTATTGTAGACGAATGTTCTATGGTTAATAAAGACTTATATAATTTATTAGCTAGAACTTCTAAAGAGTTTAAAACTAAGATATTGTTTGTTGGGGATCCTTTACAACTACCACCTGTAAACAAAGGGAGAAGTAATGATACATCTATCTCTCCATGTTTTAACCAACTTAATAAGTTCGAGTTAACTGAGATAGTTAGACAGGAAGCTGGTCATCCAATGCTTGAATTGTTTGCTCTTATACGATCTGATATTCTAAATGGTACTAATACTTTTCACGAACATATTAAAAAGATTCGTAAGAATATTGTTGGAAACACAGGTTACATACTATATAGCCATGATCACTTTAAAATAGCTATACCTTCACTTTTTAAAAGTGATCAATTCTACAAAAATATAAACTTCTGTAGAGGCACAGCTTTTACGAATAAAGCAACTAAGGAATGGAATACTTATATAAGAAATGATCTATTTAATAATCCTAAAGAAAGTCTGATAGAACAAGACTTATTGACTGGATACAAAGGGATTTTTAATGAAATGGGAGAATGTGTACTTGAGAATAGTGAGGACTATATAATAGATACTATTCAACCTTATACCAATTCTTATCGAATAAAAGTGTGGGCAGTCACACTAAAGAATATATACAATGGTAAAGTAAGTCCTACTTTTCAAATTGTGGATCATTTCGATAGAGACAGCTTAAATATCTTTACAAATGCTTTGAATTTAATACATAAGAAATCTGTAACTACTAAAAAGTGGTATCCTTGGTTTAAGTTCAAGGAAGCGCATCTGACAATGATTGATATTAAACTAGATGAAGAGAACGATAATGTAGTTATCAATAAAGACCTTGATTATGGTTACTGTTTAACAGTACATAAGTTACAAGGATCAACCTTCGATAACATTGTAATAGACTTGAAGGATATATTCTTTCCAATTACTAGAAATGGTAATCGAATGATCCAAACACAAGATCTAAGAAATAGACTTATATATGTGGCTCTAAGTAGAGCAAAGAATTTGGCAATTTTAAGATTTTAAAAAAATGAATACTTGTAAAACATGTGATTACTGGAGTGAGACTGTTAGCAATACAGATAAAAGAGTAGGTATCTGTAGAATAATAGATAAAGAAAAAGGAATAGCTTATATTGTAGCTAATGATCAGGAAGATACTCCTTCTTTATTTACAAAAGAAGATTTCGGATGTATAGAACAATCAGAAGACCTTAAGTTGAACAAAATAGGATACGTATTAATAGGTGATAGTAATATCGCTAAAATAGTAAACAAAGGAGTTAGGGTTATAAGTCCTATATTTGCAACTGCTGGAGAAGTACTGCATTGGAAACAATGTTATAAAATCTTTTCAAAATCTATCGAAGAAGGTACAATAATAGATTTAAGAACTATATCTGACTTCTTGAGCGAAGAAGATTTAAAAATCTATGAGCAAGAAAAAGAATGTCCTGTATGTTTAACATGTGGTACTAAAATAGAAGATCCTATAACTTCTTGCTGTATAAATGGTCATGATAATTGGCTCGAGGAGTGTGATACTATTGAACGGTTTAGAGAATATGAAGAGAAATTTAAAATTAAAAGAGATGATATAGATATTAAACATAAAGATATTAACTGATCCTTCTAGCATTCCCTGTAGGGGAGGGTGGGAAAGAAACTGCGATGCTATGGATAAATTAAAATGTATGGATTGCGACTTATGTCTTAACTCGCAATTCATACCTTGTAGAGGTGCTGGAGAAAAAGAACATATAATGTTTATATCCGATGCTCCAAATGCAAGAGAAAACAAAACAAAGACTGTAAAAGAAGGTAATTCTAATGATCTCATTAATGAATTCTTAGAAGCTTATAATTTAGATGATGCTTATTATACTTACTTAGTGAAGTGTCCTGTTAATTATAAAAGTAAAATAACAAGTAAAAATGTAGAAGCTTGTAAAAAACATCTACATCAGGAGATTAAGGAGATTAAACCTAAGATAATAGTAACCTTAGGCTATGCACCCTTCTTATACTTGACAGGTAATCGAAATCTATCAAAGAATCAAGGTGTAGTAATAAAGGCGAAATCTTTTATTATAATACCATTGCTTGATCCTTTCAAAGTAAAGAAAGAAAATCTTTATATAGAGTACATAAAATGTTTTGATATTATATCAAAGTTTTATGAGAAACTAACTAAGCGAGAACCTAACTACGAAAAGTTATATAAATTAAAAAATAAGTACGATGATCTTTAGTAACATTTATGTTTATGATATAGAAGTATATCCTAACATGTTTAGTCTGACTGCTATACCTGTAGATATAGATGATAGATTATTACATTATTATATTGACGCTGATACGAATTTAAGATCTACTAACGAACCTAAATGGAAGGAAGCAAAAAAAGCGATACTTGCTAAGATGAATGTAAGTGTTTTTGTTATCTACATAAGTGAAGATGGTAAAAATACTATTAACCAAGCAGGGCTACTTGCTCAATTCTTCATAGAAAACAAGATTCTTTATGGTTATAATAGTTATAACTATGATAAGAACATGTTAGACTTTATCCTATACAATTATAAAGAGTTTGATGGTAAAGGTTATAATAAGGCTAATGTCCATTTCACTAAATACATATACGAAAAGAGTAAAATGTACATCGAATATGGTAGAGATTACCGTAAAATGGATACTGATCTTAAAAGGTATAAACTTAACTATCGGGATTTAGATTTGCAAAAGATTATGTATTTGGATAAGACCTTTACAGGTTTGAAACAAGTGGCAATCAATCTGAAATGGTATAGGATTCAAGATCTCCCTTATAGATTTGATAAACCTGTATCTGCTGATATGGCTAGAGTAATCTTAGATTATAATATCAATGATGTATTGATAACTTTGGTATTGTATAAGTTTGTAAAAGATGAACTAGATTTAAGAAGAGATATATCTGTACTATATGGTATTAATTTTCTTAATGAAAGTAGAAGCTCTATAGGTAATCGGATCATGCAGAAATTCTATGCTGAAAAGTCTGGACTATCATATTCTGAATTTAGAGATTTAAGATCTGAAAGATCAACAGTCTATTTAGAAGATATAATATCCGATAAAATAGTCTTTAAGACTGAGAAGTTTAATAGACTTCTATCGGATCTCAAAAGTAGAAAGATAAAGGTTGGTTCTAAAGCTTCTAAAACTTCATTACCCGCACCTTTATTTAATTTTGTTAAATTCCTACATAACGGAACTAATTACAAAATAGCAGGAGGTGGCATTCATAGTGAAGATGATGCTTGTGTTTATAGTAATAAAGATACTAAGAGGTACAATCATATCACAGGTGAGCTAGAGCAAGCTAAAACAAATTACATATATGTAGATGCTGATGTGACTAGTTACTATCCTATGATTATGATCTTATTTGGTATCTCACCAGAACACTTAGAAGGTAAGATATTTTTAGATATTCTAAAAGGTGTGACTTTAGAACGTATACAAGCTAAACATCTAGCTAAAATAGATGAAAAGAATAAGGCAATGTATACTATCAAAGCAGAAGCTTTAAAGATTGTAATTAACCGTATCTATGGGGCTTTAAAGAACCTATATGATATGTTGTACGATCCTAAAGCATTATATGGTGTAACACTTAATGGACAATTGTCTATAATGTCTCTTGTAGAAGATATAGAACTAAATAATATGTCTGTTATCTCAGCTAATACCGATGGTATAGTTACTCAACTTGAACCACATCAATCAGACTTGTATAATAAGATATGTAAAGAGTGGATGGATAGAACAAAGTTCGAACTAGAGTTTACACATTACGAAAAATACATTCGTAGAGATGTGAATAACTATATAGCTATAAAGGAAGGATTCAGAAAGGATTTAGATGAAGGAATGTATATAGAAAAAGCCGAAAAGAAACATATTAAAACTAAAGGTATATTTAGTAAAGATATAACTATTACTGGTGGTTATGTATTCCCTATAATATCTAAAGCTTTATATGACTATTATGTATATGGAATCGATGTAGGAGAAACTATACGAGAACATATTAAAAGTGACAGGTATGCAATATATGACTATTGTTTTTCTCAAAAGTCTGGTGGTGTATTTAATATAAATTTCTATACTCCTGACTTAGATGATTTTGGTGAATATTCAGATCTGAAACGAGAGAAGCTCCAAAAGACAAACAGATTCTTTGTAACTACAGATAACTTAAAAGGTGGACTTATAAAGAAGTCTGCCGATTCTAAGAATCTATCCATACTTGCTGGTAAACTCGCAATTGTATTTAATGATTACTACCAAAGTGGAGATTATAAGTTAGACTTTAACTTTTATATTCTTGAAGCTCGGAAGGTAATATACGGTGCTAAACAACGTGGTAAACAAACAAATAAACAGAAGGGTGTAGATACTAACTCTCTTCAAAACAAACTATTTTAATTATGAAAAGGACAGAAGTACATGAAGAAATTGTAGAAAAAGAAATCAATAGTTATATAACATCAAATGATGTATCTAATATATGGAAGAATATACTTATCACTTCCATCGAACGTATAGAATCTTTAAGATATCAGAATGAAAGGATGGGATTATGTAAACTAATACGACAATCGACTGATGAGATAATTACCCATATTCATGTATCTAACCTAAACAGAATAAATGTGTATAATAGAATGTTAGATCTTTTAGCTATAAGAGAAAACAAGACAAACTATGAAGCCAAACATTGGTGGGATTGGAATACAGACATTACTACTTTTTATGAGCCTAGAGAAAAAGCTCTAACATCTTTATTAGAAGACATAAAAAAATATTACAATGGAGGACTTATCGAAAACAAATAGACAATGGCTAGCTATAGACAAATGGAGAAGTGCAAGAGGTAGAGGTTGTCTAAATCTTATAATGAGATTTGGAAAAACTAGAATCGCAAAACTTATAGTCGAGAAGATGATAATGTCTTCTAAAAATGAGAAAATCAAGATAATAGCTGTAACCCCTAATGAGATTACAAGAGTGAACTTGGAAAAACATTTAGATCCTTGTGTCAAATGTTATACTATTCAATCATTTTGCAATGAATTAGAAGAGGATATTAATATGATTAAATCTAATAGAGATTTAATAATATTAGATGAATGTCACAAATTCTTCAATCCTTCTGGTCTAAAAATACTACAATACATATCTACAAAGGACTGCTTTAAATTATCTATGACAGGGTCTAATATGACACCTGAAATGGTAAGAACTTTATTTAAAGCTGGTATGCCTATAGTGGATACAATAGGTGAAGAAGAAGCATTGGGTAATAACTGGATCTCTAATTTCATAGAATACAATGTATCTGTAGAACTAGATGATGCTGAAAAAGAAGAATATAAAAAAATGTCATTCATTATAAGAGAGGACATGTGTCACTTTAGAGATGTACATAAAAGATTTAAAGATGGAAAGGAGTATATATTCTCTTCCGATTTAGACTTTGTATATGCTTTATACTCTGGCAAATCTTATATGCACCCTGAAGGTTATAAAGGTCGTATAAGACCTGAAACTTTAAGAGATTTAACTGCCGAGAAAATGGGATGGCATAGAGATATGATAGGGGATACTCAATATAACAGAAGTAGGTTATTTTGGAATCCCGATAATGTTAAAACTGTAGCTAAACGACTAATAGGCAATATAAAGGGTAGAAACGAGATTATAATCTATAACAGAAATAAGAAAAATGCTGTTATCGAACTAATCAAATTAAATCCTGTTCCTACTATTATATTTAATGAGTCTATTGAAATGGTAGACGAACTGAAATTGATGTTAGGTGATGAAGCTGTTTCGTATCATTCAGCTGTGGAATCTATCTATATGTTTGATGAAAATGGCAAAGAAATTTGCTATAAAAATGGCAAGCCTAAGAAATTTGGCAAAGGTAGCCTCAAAAAGATGGCTATAGAAGGCATTCAATCCGGAAGGTACAAATACTTGATCGTAGCAAAATCTCTTGACGAGGGGCTGGATTTGCCTATCCTTGAACAGGTTATATGCACAGCAGGCACAACAAATCCATTAAGCTATGAACAAAGAACCGCCAGAGGTAAAACGGTAAACTACTTAAAAAAGGACAAAGTGACTAAGATATACAACTTAGTTATACCAAACTTTGTGTTAGATGACGAACTAGTCATCTCAAGAGACCTACAAAAACTGAAACTAAGGCAATCCGATAAAGATGTTATTTGGATAGATAACATTTCGGAAATAAATAATTAAAAAAGTATTGCACAATGAAAAAAAAGAAGTACCTTTGATGTATGGAAATGACAAAACAAATAGTTGACACACCAAATGACAATTTGGATCAACAATTACAGTTAGTAAGAAACCAACTTGAGATATACAAGTGTATAGAAACCTTATGCACAGAGTTGGCTAAGTCGTCTCTAAATAAAAGTTTCCAACGGGAAACAGAAGATGGAAAAACAGAAACAGATGTTAACAGTATGGTAGCCTGCGTTATGGCAGGAATGAACATAGGATATTCCCCTGTTCAAAGTTTACAACTAGGGAGTAGTTTCCTTAATAAGGATACACCTATTAAATTAGAGATTGGTAGATCTATAGGATTAAGCCCTATGCAGGCATTGATAAATGTCTATGTATGGGATCAAAAAGGAAAATCAACAGTCTATGTTAATGTACACATCATTAACAAATGTATTATTGATGCTGGTATAAAAAGAGAAATCTTAGAGAACTGTGTAGATGTTTATATGAGTTTGCTTAACAAACAACTATATACATTTAAAGAGTTACCCAAAGATCACTTAATAGTAACTATAGATGACGCAAAGAAAATAGAACCTATCAAACTTGCTGAACTAAGATCGAATAATTTAATTTACATACTTTCGACACAACGAACCAAAATACGGTTTGAACGTAATGGAGAAAGTCATATATTTGAATATACTGCCCAACAAGCTACTAATGCAGGTTTATACAAAGGTGTAAACAGTATTACTAAAGAACAGGTAAGTGGCAAGGATAATTGGAATAATCATTTAGCTGTAATGCTAAATAATAGATGCTCTATAACTGCCGGTAGGTTTATGGCATCTGACAAACTACTAGGTCTCTATGCTGACATAGAACTAGCAGACGTAAAAGATCACACTGTGATAGAGTCTTCGTATGAAGATCTAACAAATAATAATAATCAATAACATTATGGAAGAAAAGAAAAATGTAACACAAGTACCTACTGCCGTTAAATCTACGACAGTAGAAGCAAAGTTAGAACCTGTAGATCAAAATGCTTTAAAAAAGGCATTAGAAGAAGTCAAATTAGAACCTATAGATCAAAATGTACAGGTAGGTACATATCCAGATGAAAACTCAGAAGTAAAGAAACGTCTTGAAGTAGAAATTTCTGAACTATCAGAAATTTCTGAACTATCAGAAAGAACAGAAAAACTTGAAGCTTTTATCGGAACAGTTAAATTTAATAGTTTGCACGCTATGGATAGAGCAAGCTTAATGAAGCAACTACCACATATGAAAATCTATCTACAATGTATTGTGGAACGAAATTCAAGACTTAAATAAGCAAACAACCTTTTTAAATAAATACAAATAATAATTTTTAAATTAAAACAAAAATGTCAACAGTTAAACAAATTCGCAAATTCTCAGTAGCTACTTTAGATAATAGCTTGAAAACACACGTAGTAAATGCTAGAGTAAGTGCCGAAACTACTCCTCAATTATCAATGACACCAACACAGTCGCGCTTCACAATTAACGCTTCTGCTTGTGCAATCTTAGGTATTGATACTAAAGCTGGTGCAATGGTAAAGAATGACAAAGGCGTAGAAGAGTTTCAATATTCTATCCCTAATCGTATCTTCATTACTTCTAATGCAGAAGCTACCGAAAGAAGCGATCAGTTCTTTTTCTGCATTGTACCAGATACTGTTAAGGAAGGGAGCAAATTAGCAGCTGTTAAAAGTGCTAAAGGTGGACACCCTACAGATATCGCTAATTTCTCTCAAGCAGAAGTATA
>NW_028301376.1:0-62044 GCF_061612785.1 Hesperophylax consimilis | reverse complement strand
TTGTCACTATTTTACGACGATTTAACGCTCTTATAATGTTTTTCCTTGTGTTTTCACTGTTTTACGACGATTTAACGCTCTTATAAGGTTTTTCTGGTATTTTCACTGTTTTACGACGATTTAACGCCTTTATAAGGTTTTTCTGGTATTTTCACTGATTTTCGACAATTTAACGCTCTTATAAGGCTTTTCTGTTATTTTCACTGTTTTACGACGATTTGACAAATTTTAAGGGGTTTTCAATGATTTTTAGCGTACTACGACGATTAAACACTTTTTAATGGTTTTTCTATATTTTCCAGCGTTTTAAGACGATTTAACGTTCTTTGAAGGTTTTTCTGGTATTTTCACTGTTTTACGACGATTTAACGCTCTTATGAGGTTTTTCTGATATTTTCACTGTTTTACGACGATTTGACAAATTTTAAGGGTTTTTCAATGATTTTTAGTGTAATTCGACGATTTAACACTTTTTAATGGTTTTTCTATATTTTCCAGCGTTTTAAGACCATTCTACGCTCTAATAAGGTTTTTCTGGTATTGTCACTATTTTACGACGATTTAACGCTCTTATAATTTTTTTTCCTTGTGTTTTCACTGTTTTACGACGATTTAACGCTCTTATAAGGTTTTTCTGGTATTTTCACTGTTTTACGACGATTTCACGCCTTTATAAGGTTTTTCTGGTATTTTCACTGATTTACGACGATTTAACGCTCTTATAAGGCTTTTCTGTTATTTTCACTGTTTTACGACGATTTGACAAATTTTAAGGGTTTTTCAATGATTTGTAGTGTAATTCGACGATTTAACACTTTTTAATGGTTTTTCTATATTTTCCAGCGTTTTAAGACGATTTACCGCTTTTATAAGGTTTTTCTGGTATTTTCACTGTTTTACGACGATTTAACGCTCTTATAAGGTTTTTCTGGTATTTTCACTTTTTTACGACGATTTAACGCTCTTGTCAGGTTTATCTGGTATTTTCACTGTTTACGACGATTTGACATATTTTAAGGGTTTTTCAATGATTTTTAGTGTAATTCGACGATATAACACTTTTTAATGGTTTTTCTATATTTTCCAGCGTTTTAAGACGATTTAACGCTCTTATAAGATTTTTCTGGTATTTTCATTGTTTTACGACGATTTAACGCTCTTATAAGGTTTTTTCTGGTATATTCACTGTTTTAAGACGATTTAACGCTCTTCTAAGGTTTATCTGGTATTTTTACTGTTTTACGACGATTTGACAAATTTAAAGGGTTTCTCAATGATTTTAAGTGTAATACGACGGTTAAACACTTTTTAATGGTTTTTCTATATTTTCCAGCGTTTTAAGACCATTTAACGCTCTAATAAGGTTTTTCTGGTATTGTCACTATTTTACCACGATTTAACGCTCTTATAATTTTTTTCCTTGTGTTTTCACTGTTTTACGACGATTTAACGCTCTTAAAAGGTTTTTCTGGTATTTTCACTGATTTACGACGATTTAACGCTCTTATAAGGCTATTCTGTGATTGTCACTGTTTTACTACGATTTGACAAATTTTAGGGGTTTTCAATGATTTTTAGTGTAATACGACGATTAAACACTTTTTAATGGTTTTTCTGTATTTTCCAGCGTTTTTAGACCATTTAACGCTCTTATAAGGTTTTTCTGGTATTTTCACGGTTTTACGACGATTAAACGCTCTTACAATGATTTTTAGTGTAATTCGACGATATAACACTTTTTAATGGTTGTTCTATATTTTCCAGCGTTTTAAGACGATTTAACGCTCTTATAAGGTTTTTCTGGTATTTTCACTGTTTTACGAGGATTTAAGAAATTTTAAGGATTTTTCAATGATTTTTAGTGTAATACGACGATTAAACCCTTTTTAATGGTTTTTTCTATAATTTCCAGCGTTTTAAGACGATTTAACGCTCTTTTAAGGATTTTCTGGTATTTTCACATTTTTAAGACGATTTAACGCTCTTATAAGGTTTTTCTGGTCCATTCACCGTTTTACGACAATTTAACGCTCTTATGAGGTTTTTCTGATATTTTCACTGTTTTACGACGATTTGACAAATTTTAAGTGTTTTTCAATGATTTTTAGTGTAATTCGACGATTTAACACTTTTTTATGGTTTTTCTATATTTTCCAGCGTTTTAAGACGATTTACCGCTTTTATAAGGTTTTTCTGGTATTTTCACTGTTTTACGACGATTTAACGCTCTTTTAAGGTTTTTCTGGTATTTTCACTGTTTTACGACGATTTAACGCTCTTGTCAGGTTTATCTGGTATTTTCACTGTTTTACGACGATTTGACAAATTTTAAGGGTTTTTCAATGATTTTTATTGTAATTCGACGATATAACACTTTTTTAATGATTTTTCTATATTTTCCAGCGTTTTAAGACGATTTAACGCTCTTATAAGGTTTTTCTGGTATTTTCACTGTTTTACGACGATTTAACGCTCTTATAAGGTTTTTCTGGTATTTTCACTGATTTAAGACCATTTAACGCTCTAATAAGGTTTTTCTGGTATTGTCACTATTTTACGACGATTTAACGCTCTTATAATATTTTTCCTTGTGTTTTCACTGTTTTACGACGATTAAACACTTTTTAATGGTTTTTCTATATTTTCCAGCGTTTTAAGACGATTTAACGCTCTTATAAGGTTTTTCTGATATTTTCACTGTTTTACGACGATTTGGCAAATTTTAAGGGTTTTTCAATGATTTTTAGTGTAATTCGACGATTTAACACTTTTTAATGGTTTTTCTATATTTTCCAGCGTTTGAAGATGATTTACCGCTTTTATAAGGTTTTTCTGGTATTTTCACTGTTTTACGACGATTTAACGCTCTTATAAGGTTTTTCTGGTATTTTCACTGTTTTACGACGATTTAACGCTCTTGTCAGGTTTACCTGGTATTTTCACTGTTTTACGACGATTTGACAAATTTTAAGTGTTTTTCAATGATTTTTAGTGTAATTCGACGAAATAACTCTTTTTAATGGTTTTTCTATATTTTCCAGCGTTTTAAGACGATTTAGCGCTCTTATAAGGTTTTTCTGGTATTTTCACTGTTTTACGACGATTTAACGTTCTTATAAGGTTTTTCTGGTATATTCACTGTTTAACGACGATTTAACGCTCTTGTTAGGTTTATCTGGTATTCTTACTGTTTTACGACGATTTGACAAATTTAAAGGGTTTCTCAATGATTTTAAGTGTAATTCGACGATTTAACACTTTTTAATGGTTTTTCTATATTTTCCAGCGTTTTAAGATGATTTACCGCTTTGATTAGGTTTTTCTGGTATTTTCACTGTTTAACGACGATTTAACGCTCTTATAAGGTTTTTCTGGTATTTTCACTGTTTTACGACGATTTAACGCTCTTGTCAGGTTTATCTGGTATTTTCACTGTTTTACGACGATTTGACAAATTTGAAGGGTTTTTCAATGATTTTTAGTGCAATTCGACGATATAACACTTTTTAATGGTTTTTCTATATTTTCCAGCGTTTTAAGACGATTTAACGCTCTTATAAGGTTTTTCTGGTATTTTCACTGTTTTACGACGATTTAACGTTCTTATAAGGTTTTTCTGGTATATATACTGTTTTACGACGATTTAACGCTCTTAAAAGGTTTTTCTGGTATTTTCACTGATTTACGACGATTTAACGCTCTTATAAGGCTATTCTGTGATTGTCACTGTTTTACTACGATTTGACAAATTTTAGGGGTTTTCAATGATTTTTAGTGTAATACGACGATTAAACACTTTTTAATGGTTTTTCTGTATTTTCCAGCGTTTTTAGACCATTTAACGCTCTGATAAGGTTTTTCTGGTAACTTCACGGTTTTACGACGATTAAACGCTCTTATAAGGGTTTTTCAATGATTTTTAGTGTAATTCGACGATATAACACTTTTTAATGGTTGTTCTTTATTTTCCAGCGTTTTAAGACGATTTAAACGCTCTTATAAGGTTTTTCTGGTATTTTCATTGTTTTACGACGATTCGCTCTTATAAGGTTTTTCTGGTATTTTCACTGTTTCACGACGATTTAACGCTCTTATAAGGTTTTTCTGGTATATTCACTGTTTTACGACGATTTAACGCTCTTCTAAGGTTTATCTGGTATTTTTACTGTTTTACGACGATTTGACAAATTTAAAGGGTTTCTCAATGATTTTAAGTGTAATACGACGGTTAAACACTTTTTAATGGTTTTTCTATATTTTCCAGCGTTTTAAGACCATTTAACGCTCTAATAAGGTTTTTCTGGTATTGTCACTATTTTACGACGATTTAACGCTCTTATAATTTTTTTTCCTTGTGTTTTCACTGTTTTACGACGATTTAACGCTCTTATAAGGTTTTTCTGGTATTTTCACTGTTTTACGACGATTTCACGCCTTTATAAGGTTTTTCTGGTATTTTCACTGATTTACGACGATTTAACGCTCTTATAAGGCTTTTCTGGTATTTTCACTGTTTTACGACGATTTCACGCCTTTATAAGGTTTTTCTGGTATTTTCACTGATTTACGACGATTTAACGCTCTTATAAGGCTTTTCTGTTATTTTCACTGTTTTACGACGATTTGACAAATTTTAAGGGTTTTTCAATGATTTGTAGTGTAATTCGACGATTTAACACTTTTTAATGGTTTTTCTATATTTTCCAGCGTTTTAAGACGATTTACCGCTTTTATAAGGTTTTTCTGGTATTTTCACTGTTTTACGACGATTTAACGCTCTTATAAGGTTTTTCTGGTATTTTCACTTTTTTACGACGATTTAACGCTCTTGTCAGGTTTATCTGGTATTTTCACTGTTTACGACGATTTGACATATTTTAAGGGTTTTTCAATGATTTTTAGTGTAATTCGACGATATAACACTTTTTAATGGTTTTTCTGTATTTTCCAGCGTTTTAAGACGATTTAACGCTCTTATAAGATTTTTCTGGTATTTTCATTGTTTTACGACGATTTAACGCTCTTATAAGGTTTTTCTGGTATATTCACTGTTTTAAGACGATTTAACGCTCTTCTAAGGTTTATCTGGTATTTTTACTGTTTTACGACGATTCGACAAATTTAAAGGGTTTCTCAATGATTTTAAGTGTAATACGACGGTTAAACACTTTTTAATGGTTTTTCTATATTTTCCAGCGTTTTAAGACCATTTAACGCTCTAATAAGGTTTTTCTGGTATTGTCACTATTTTACGACGATTTAACGCTCTTATAATTTTTTTCCTTGTGTTTTCACTGTTTTACGACGATTTAACGCTCTTATAAGGTTTTTCTGGTATTTTCACTGTTTTACGACGATTTAACGCTCTTAAAAGGTTTTTCTGGTATTTTCACTGATTTACGACGATTTAACGCTCTTATAAGGCTTTTCTGTGATTTTCACTGTTTTACTACGATTTGACAAATTTTAGGGGTTTTCAATGATTTTTAGTGTAATACGACGATTAAACACTTTTTTATGGTTTTTCTGTATTTTCCAGCGTTTTTTAGACCATTTAACGCTCTTATAAGGTTTTTCTGGTATTTTCACGGTTTTTACGACGATTAAACGCTCTTATAAGGGTTTTTCAATGATTTTTAGTGTAATTCGACGATATAACACTTTTTAATGGTTGTTCTATATTTTCCAGCGTTTTAAGACGATTTAACGCTCTTATAAGGTTTTTCTGGTATTTTCACTGTTTTACGAGGATTTAAGAAATTTTAAGGATTTTTCAATGATTTTTAGTGTAATACGACGATTAAACCCTTTTTAATGGTTTTTCTATAATTTCCAGCGTTTTAAGACGATTTAACGCTCTTTTAAGGATTTTCTGGTATTTTCACATTTTTAAGACGATTTAACGCTCTTATAAGGTTTTTCTGGTCCATTCACCGTTTTACGACAATTTAACGCTCTTATGAGGTTTTTCTGATATTTTCACTGTTTTACGACGATTTGACAAATTTTAAGTGTTTTTCAATGATTTTTAGTGTAATTCGACGATTTAACACTTTTTTATGGTTTTTCTATATTTTCCAGCGTTTTAAGACGATTTACCGCTTTTATAAGGTTTTTCTGGTATTTTCACTGTTTTACGACGATTTAACGCTCTTTTAAGGTTTTTCTGGTATTTTCACTGTTTTACGACGATTTAACGCTCTTGTCAGGTTTATCTGGTATTTTCACTGTTTTACGACGATTTGACAAATTTTAAGGGTTTTTCAATGATTTTTATTGTAATTCGACGATATAACACTTTTTAATGATTTTTCTATATTTTCCAGCGTTTTAAGACGATTTTAACGCTCTTATAAGGTTTTTCTGGTATTTTCACTATTTTACGACGATTTAACGCTCTTATAAGGTTTTTCTGGTATTTTCACTGATTTAAGACCATTTAACGCTCTAATAAGGTTTTTCTGGTATTGTCACTATTTTACGACGATTTAACGCTCTTATAATATTTTTCCTTGTGTTTTCACTGTTTTACGACGATTAAACACTTTTTAATGGTTTTTCTATATTTTCCAGCGTTTTAAGACGATTTAACGCTCTAATAAGGTTTTTCTGATATTTTCACTGTTTTACGACGATTTGGCAAATTTTAAGGGTTTTTCAATGATTTTTAGTGTAATTCGACGATTTAACACTTTTTAATGGTTTTTCTATATTTTCCAGCGTTTGAAGATGATTTACCGCTTTTATAAGGTTTTTCTGGTATTTTCACTGTTTTACGACGATTTAACGCTCTTATAAGGTTTTTCTGGTATTTTCACTGTTTTACGACGATTTAACGCTCTTGTCAGGTTTATCTGGTATTTTCACTGTTTTACGACGATTTGACAAATTTGAAGGGTTTTTCAATGATTTTTAGTGCAATTCGACGATATAACACTTTTTAATGGTTTTTCTATATTTTCCAGCGTTTTAAGACGATTTAACGCTCTTATAAGGTTTTTCTGGTATTTTCACTGTTTTACGACGATTTAACGTTCTTATAAGGTTTTTCTGGTATATATACTGTTTTACGACGATTTAACGCTCTTAAAAGGTTTTTCTGGTATTTTCACTGATTTACGACGTTTTTACGCTCTTATAAGGCTATTCTGTGATTGTCACTGTTTTACTACGATTTGACAAATTTTAGGGGTTTTCAATGAATTTTAGTGTAATACGACGATTAAACACTTTTTAATGGTTTTTCTGTATTTTCCAGCGTTTTTAGACCATTTAACGCTCTGATAAGGTTTTTCTGGTAACTTCACGGTTTTACGACGATTAAACGCTCTTATAAGGGTTTTTCAATGATTTTTAGTGTAATTCGACGATATAACACTTTTTAATGGTTGTTCTTTATTTTCCAGCGTTTTAAGACGATTTAACGCTCTTATAAGGTTTTTCTGGTATTTTCATTGTTTTACGACGATTCGCTCTTATAAGGTTTTTCTGATATTTTCACTGTTTTACGACGATTTGGCAAAGTTTAAGGGTTTTTCAATGATTTTTAGTGTAATTCGACGATTTAACACTTTTAAATGGTTTTTCTATATTTTCCAGCGTTTGAAGATGATTTACCGCTTTTATAAGGTTTTCCTGGTATTTTCACTGTTTTACGACGATTTAACGCTCTTATAAGGTTTTTCTGGTATTTTCACTGTTTTACGACGATTTAACGCTCTTGTCAGGTTTACCTGGTATTTTCACTGTTTTACGACGATTTGACAAATTTTAAGGGTTTTTCAATGATTTTTAGTGTAATTCGACGAAATAACTCTTTTTAATGGTTTTTCTATATTTTCCAGCGTTTTAAGACGATTTAACGCTCTTTTAAGGTTTTTTGGTATTTTCACTGTTTTACGACGATTTAACGTTCTTATAAGGTTTTTCTGGTATATTCACTGTTTTACGACGATTAAACGCTCTTGTAAGGTTTATCTGGTATTTTTACTGTTTTACGACGATTTGACAAATTTAAAGGGTTTCTCAATGATTTTAAGTGTAATTCGACGATTTAACACTTTTTAATGGTTTTTCTATAATTTTTTTCCTTGTGTTTTCACTGTTTTACGACGATTTAACGCTCTTGTCAGGTTTATCTGGTATTTTCACTGTTTACGACGATTTGACATATTTTAAGGGTTTTTCAATGATTTTTAGTGTAATTCGACGATATAACACTTTTTAATGGTTTTTCTATTTTTTCCAGCGTTTAAAAACGATTTACCGCTTTTATAAGGTTTTTCTGGTATTTTCACTGTTTTACGACGATTTAACGCTCTTATAAGGTTTTTCTGGTATTTTCACTGTTTTACGACGATTTAACGCTCTTGTCAGGTTTATCTGGTATTTTCACTGTTTTACGACGATTTGACAAATTTTAAGGGTTTTTCAATGATTTTTAGTGTAGTTCGACGATTTAACACTTTTTAATGGTTTTTCTATATTTTCCAGCGTTTTAAGACGATTTAACGCTCTTATAAGGTTTTTCTGGTATTTTCACATTTTTACGACGATTTAACGCTCTTATAAGGTTTTTCTGGTATATTCACTGTTTTACGACGATTTAACGCTCTTGTAAGGTTTATCTGGTATTTTCACTGTTTTACGACGATTTGAAAAATTAAAAGGGTTTCTCAATGATTTTAAGTGTAATACGACGGTTAAACAATTTTTAATGGTTTTTCTATATTTTCCAGCGTTTTAAGACCATTTAACGCTCTAATAAGGTTTTTCTGGTATTGTCACTATTTTACGACGATTTAACGCTCTTATAATGTTTTTCCTTGTGTTTTCACTGTTTTACGACGATTTAACGCTCTTATAAGGTTTTTCTGGTATTTTCACTGTTTTACGACGATTTAACGCCTTTATAAGGTTTTTCTGGTATTTTCACTGATTTTCGACAACTTAACGCTCTTATAAGGCTTTTCTGTTATTTTCACTGTTTTACGACGATTTGACAAATTTTAAGGGGTTTTCAATGATTTTTAGCGTACTACGACGATTAAACACTTTTTAATGGTTTTTCTATATTTTCCAGCGTTTTAAGACGATTTAACGTTCTTTGAAGGTTTTTCTGGTATTTTCACTGTTTTACGACGATTTAACGCTCTTATGAGGTTTTTCTGATATTTTCACTGTTTTACGACGATTTGACAAATTTTAAGGGTTTTTCAATGATTTTTAGTGTAATTCGACGATTTAACACTTTTTAATGGTTTTTCTATATTTTCCAGCGTTTTAAGACCATTTAACGCTCTAATAAGGTTTTTCTGGTATTGTCACTATTTTACGACGATTTAACGCTCTTATAATTTTTTTTCCTTGTGTTTTCACTGTTTTACGACGATTTAACGCTCTTATAAGGTTTTTCTGGTATTTTCACTGTTTTACGACGATTTCACGCCTTTATAAGGTTTTTCTGGTATTTTCACTGATTTACGACGATTTAACGCTCTTATAAGGCTTTTCTGTTATTTTCACTGTTTTACGACGATTTGACAAATTTTAAGGGTTTTTCAATGATTTGTAGTGTAATTCGACGATTTAACACTTTTTAATGGTTTTTCTATATTTTCCAGCGTTTTAAGACGATTTACCGCTTTTATAAGGTTTTTCTGGTATTTTCACTGTTTTACGACGATTTAACGCTCTTTTAAGGTTTTTCTGGTATTTTCACTTTTTTACGACGATTTAACGCTCTTGTCAGGTTTATCTGGTATTTTCACTGTTTACGACGATTTGACATATTTTAAGGGTTTTTCAATGATTTTTAGTGTAATTCGACGATATAACACTTTTTAATGGTTTTTCTATATTTTCCAGCGTTTTAAGACGATTTAACGCTCTTATAAGATTTTTCTGGTATTTTCATTGTTTTACGACGATTTAACGCTCTTATAAGGTTTTTCTGGTATATTCACTGTTTTAAGACGATTTAACGCTCTTCTAAGGTTTATCTGGTATTTTTACTGTTTTACGACGATTTGACAAATTTAAAGGGTTTCTCAATGATTTTAAGTGTAATACGACGGTAAAACACTTTTTAATGGTTTTTCTATATTTTCCAGCGTTTTAAGACCATTTTACGCTCTAATAAGGTTTTTCTGGTATTGTCACTATTTTACCACGATTTAACGCTCTTATAATTTTTTTCCTTGTGTTTTCACTGTTTTACGACGATTTAACGCTCTTATAAGGTTTTTCTGGTATTTTCACAGTTTTACGACGATTTAACGCTCTTAAAAGGTTTTTCTGGTATTTTCACTGATTTGCGACGATTTAACGCTCTTATAAGGCTTTTCTGTGATTTTCACTGTTTTACTACGATTTGACAAATTTTAGGGGTTTTCAATGATTTTTAGTGTAATACGACGATTAAACACTTTTTAATGGTTTTTCTGTATTTTCCAGCGTTTTTAGACCATTTAACGCTCTTATAAGGTTTTTCTGGTATTTTCACGGTTTTACGACGATTAAACGCTCTTATAAGGGTTTTTCAATGATTTTTAGTGTAATTCGACGATATAACACTTTTTAATGGTTGTTCTATATTTTCCAGCGTTTTAAGACGATTTAACGCTCTTATAAGGTTTTTCTGGTATTTTCACTGTTTTACGAGGATTTAAGAAATTTTAAGGATTTTTCAATGATTTTTAGTGTAATACGACGATTAAACCCTTTTTAATGGTTTTTCTATA
Source organism: Hesperophylax consimilis (assembly GCF_061612785.1). Classification (NCBI taxonomy): domain Eukaryota; kingdom Metazoa; phylum Arthropoda; class Insecta; order Trichoptera; family Limnephilidae; genus Hesperophylax; species Hesperophylax consimilis. Next base: position 51,302 of record NW_028301376.1, on the reverse strand, counting down.
ATTTCCAGCGTTTTAAGACGATTTAACGCTCTTTTAAGGATTTTCTGGTATTTTCACATTTTTAAGACGATTTAACGCTCTTATAAGGTTTTTCTGGTCCATTCACCGTTTTACGACAATTTAACGCTCTTATGAGGTTTTTCTGATATTTTCACTGTTTTACGACGATTTGACAAATTTTAAGTGTTTTTCAATGATTTTTAGTGTAATTCGACGATTTAACACTTTTTTATGGTTTTTCTATATTTTCCAGCGTTTTAAGACGATTTACCGCTTTTATAAGGTTTTTCTGGTATTTTCACTGTTTTACGACGATTTAACGCTCTTTTAAGGTTTTTCTGGTATTTTCACTGTTTTACGACGATTTAACGCTCTTGTCAGGTTTATCTGGTATTTTCACTGTTTTACGACGATTTGACAAATTTTAAGGGTTTTTCAATGATTTTTATTGTAATTCGACGATATAACACTTTTTAATGATTTTTCTATATTTTCCAGCGTTTTAAGACGATTTAACGCTCTTATAAGGTTTTTCTGGTATTTTCACTGTTTTACGACGATTTAACGCTCTTATAAGGTTTTTCTGGTATTTTCACTGATTTAAGACCATTTAACGCTCTAATAAGGTTTTTCTGGTATTGTCACTATTTTACGACGATTTAACGCTCTTATAATATTTTTCCTTGTGTTTTCACTGTTTTACGACGATTAAACACTTTTTAATGGTTTTTCTATATTTTCCAGCGTTTTAAGACGATTTAACGCTCTTATAAGGTTTTTCTGATATTTTCACTGTTTTACGACGATTTGGCAAATTTTAAGGGTTTTTCAATGATTTTTAGTGTAATTCGACGATTTAACACTTTTTAATGGTTTTTTCTATATTTTCCAGCGTTTGAAGATGATTTACCGCTTTTATAAGGTTTTTCTGGTATTTTCACTGTTTTACGACGATTTAACGCTCTTGTAAGGTTTATCTGGTATATTCACTGTTTTACGACGATTAAACGCTCTTGTAAGGTTTATCTGGTATTTTTACTGTTTTACGACGATTTGACAAATTTAAAGGGTTTCTCAATGATTTTAAGTGTAATTCGACGATTTAACACTTTTTAATGGTTTTTCTATAATTTTTTTCCTTGTGTTTTCACTGTTTTACGACGATTTAACGCTCTTGTCAGGTTTATCTGGTATTTTCACTGTTTACGACGATTTGACATATTTTAAGGGTTTTTCAATGATTTTTAGTGTAATTCGACGATATAACACTTTTTAATGGTTTTTCTATTTTTTCCAGCGTTTAAAAACGATTTACCGCTTTTATAAGGTTTTTCTGGTATTTTCACTGTTTTACGACGATTTAACGCTCTTATAAGGTTTTTCTGGTATTTTCACTGTTTTACGACGATTTAACGCTCTTGTCAGGTTTATCTGGTATTTTCACTGTTTTACGACGATTTGACAAATTTTAAGGGTTTTTCAATGATTTTTAGTGTAGTTCGACGATTTAACACTTTTTAATGGTTTTTCTATATTTTCCAGCGTTTTAAGACGATTTAACGCTCTTATAAGGTTTTTCTGGTATTTTCACATTTTTACGACGATTTAACGCTCTTATAAGGTTTTTCTGGTATATTCACTGTTTTACGACGATTTAACGCTCTTGTAAGGTTTATCTGGTATTTTCACTGTTTTACGACGATTTGAAAAATTAAAAGGGTTTCTCAATGATTTTAAGTGTAATACGACGGTTAAACAATTTTTAATGGTTTTTCTATATTTTCCAGCGTTTTAAGACCATTTAACGCTCTAATAAGGTTTTTCTGGTATTGTCACTATTTTACGACGATTTAACGCTCTTATAATGTTTTTCCTTGTGTTTTCACTGTTTTACGACGATTTAACGCTCTTATAAGGTTTTTCTGGTATTTTCACTGTTTTACGACGATTTAACGCCTTTATAAGGTTTTTCTGGTATTTTCACTGATTTTCGACAACTTAACGCTCTTATAAGGCTTTTCTGTTATTTTCACTGTTTTACGACGATTTGACAAATTTTAAGGGGTTTTCAATGATTTTTAGCGTACTACGACGATTAAACACTTTTTAATGGTTTTTCTATATTTTCCAGCGTTTTAAGACGATTTAACGTTCTTTGAAGGTTTTTCTGGTATTTTCACTGTTTTACGACGATTTAACGCTCTTATGAGGTTTTTCTGATATTTTCACTGTTTTACGACGATTTGACAAATTTTAAGGGTTTTTCAATGATTTTTAGTGTAATTCGACGATTTAACACTTTTTAATGGTTTTTCTATATTTTCCAGCGTTTTAAGACCATTTAACGCTCTAATAAGGTTTTTCTGGTATTGTCACTATTTTACGACGATTTAACGCTCTTATAATTTTTTTTCCTTGTGTTTTCACTGTTTTACGACGATTTAACGCTCTTATAAGGTTTTTCTGGTATTTTCACTGTTTTACGACGATTTCACGCCTTTATAAGGTTTTTCTGGTATTTTCACTGATTTACGACGATTTAACGCTCTTATAAGGCTTTTCTGTTATTTTCACTGTTTTACGACGATTTGACAAATTTTAAGGGTTTTTCAATGATTTGTAGTGTAATTCGACGATTTAACACTTTTTAATGGTTTTTCTATATTTTCCAGCGTTTTAAGACGATTTACCGCTTTTATAAGGTTTTTCTGGTATTTTCACTGTTTTACGACGATTTAACGCTCTTTTAAGGTTTTTCTGGTATTTTCACTTTTTTACGACGATTTAACGCTCTTGTCAGGTTTATCTGGTATTTTCACTGTTTACGACGATTTGACATATTTTAAGGGTTTTTCAATGATTTTTAGTGTAATTCGACGATATAACACTTTTTAATGGTTTTTCTATATTTTCCAGCGTTTTAAGACGATTTAACGCTCTTATAAGATTTTTCTGGTATTTTCATTGTTTTACGACGATTTAACGCTCTTATAAGGTTTTTCTGGTATATTCACTGTTTTAAGACGATTTAACGCTCTTCTAAGGTTTATCTGGTATTTTTACTGTTTTACGACGATTTGACAAATTTAAAGGGTTTCTCAATGATTTTAAGTGTAATACGACGGTAAAACACTTTTTAATGGTTTTTCTATATTTTCCAGCGTTTTAAGACCATTTTACGCTCTAATAAGGTTTTTCTGGTATTGTCACTATTTTACCACGATTTAACGCTCTTATAATTTTTTTCCTTGTGTTTTCACTGTTTTACGACGATTTAACGCTCTTATAAGGTTTTTCTGGTATTTTCACAGTTTTACGACGATTTAACGCTCTTAAAAGGTTTTTCTGGTATTTTCACTGATTTGCGACGATTTAACGCTCTTATAAGGCTTTTCTGTGATTTTCACTGTTTTACTACGATTTGACAAATTTTAGGGGTTTTCAATGATTTTTAGTGTAATACGACGATTAAACACTTTTTAATGGTTTTTCTGTATTTTCCAGCGTTTTTAGACCATTTAACGCTCTTATAAGGTTTTTCTGGTATTTTCACGGTTTTACGACGATTAAACGCTCTTATAAGGGTTTTTCAATGATTTTTAGTGTAATTCGACGATATAACACTTTTTAATGGTTGTTCTATATTTTCCAGCGTTTTAAGACGATTTAACGCTCTTATAAGGTTTTTCTGGTATTTTCACTGTTTTACGAGGATTTAAGAAATTTTAAGGATTTTTCAATGATTTTTAGTGTAATACGACGATTAAACCCTTTTTAATGGTTTTTCTATAATTTCCAGCGTTTTAAGACGATTTAACGCTCTTTTAAGGATTTTCTGGTATTTTCACATTTTTAAGACGATTTAACGCTCTTATAAGGTTTTTCTGGTCCATTCACCGTTTTACGACAATTTAACGCTCTTATGAGGTTTTTCTGATATTTTCACTGTTTTACGACGATTTGACAAATTTTAAGTGTTTTTCAATGATTTTTAGTGTAATTCGACGATTTAACACTTTTTTATGGTTTTTCTATATTTTCCAGCGTTTTAAGACGATTTACCGCTTTTATAAGGTTTTTCTGGTATTTTCACTGTTTTACGACGATTTAACGCTCTTTTAAGGTTTTTCTGGTATTTTCACTGTTTTACGACGATTTAACGCTCTTGTCAGGTTTATCTGGTATTTTCACTGTTTTACGACGATTTGACAAATTTTAAGGGTTTTTCAATGATTTTTATTGTAATTCGACGATATAACACTTTTTAATGATTTTTCTATATTTTCCAGCGTTTTAAGACGATTTAACGCTCTTATAAGGTTTTTCTGGTATTTTCACTGTTTTACGACGATTTAACGCTCTTATAAGGTTTTTCTGGTATTTTCACTGATTTAAGACCATTTAACGCTCTAATAAGGTTTTTCTGGTATTGTCACTATTTTACGACGATTTAACGCTCTTATAATATTTTTCCTTGTGTTTTCACTGTTTTACGACGATTAAACACTTTTTAATGGTTTTTCTATATTTTCCAGCGTTTTAAGACGATTTAACGCTCTTATAAGGTTTTTCTGATATTTTCACTGTTTTACGACGATTTGGCAAATTTTAAGGGTTTTTCAATGATTTTTAGTGTAATTCGACGATTTAACACTTTTTAATGGTTTTTCTATATTTTCCAGCGTTTGAAGATGATTTACCGCTTTTATAAGGTTTTTCTGGTATTTTCACTGTTTTACGACGATTTAACGCTCTTGTAAGGTTTATCTGGTATTTTTACTGTTTTACGACGATTTGACAAATTTAAAGGGTTTCTCAATGATTTTAAGTGTAATTCGACGATTTAACACTTTTTAATGGTTTTTCTATAATTTTTTTCCTTGTGTTTTCACTGTTTTACGACGATTTAACGCTCTTATAAGGTTATTCTGGTATTTTCACTGTTTTACGACGATTTAACGCCTTTATAAGGTTTTTCTGGTATTTTCACTGATTTACGACGATTTAACGCTCTTATAAGGCTTTTCTGTTATTTTCACTGATTTACGACGATTTGACAAATTTTAAGGGGTTTTCAATGATTTTTAGCGTAATACGACGATTAAACACTTTTTAATGGTTTTTCTATATCCTCCAGCGTTTTAATACGATTTAACACTCTTTTAAGGTTTTTCTGGTATTTTCACTGTTTTACGACGATTTAACGCTCTTATGAGGTTTTTCTGATATTTTCACTGTTTTACGACGATTTGACAAATTTTAAGGGTTTTTCAATGATTTTTAGTGTAATTCGACGATTTAACACTTTTTAATGGTTTTTCTATATTTTCCAGCGTTTAAAGACGATTTACCGCTTTTATAAGGTTTTTCTGGTATTTTCACTGTTTTACGACGATTTAACGCTCTTATAAGGTTTTTCTGGTATTTTCACTGTTTTACGACGATTTAACGCTCTTATAAGGTTTTTCTGGTATTTTCACTGTTTTACGACGATTTAACGCTCTTGTCAGGTTTATCTGGTATTTTCACTGTTTTACGACGATTTGACAAATTTTAAGGGTTTTTCAATGATTTTTAGTGTAATTCGACGATTTAACACTTTTTAATGGTTTTTCTATTTTTTCCAGCGTTTAAAGACGATTTACCGCTTTTATAAGGTTTTTCTGGTATTTTCACTGTTTTACGACGATTTAACGCTCTTAAAAGGTTTTTCTGGTATTTTCACTGTTTTACGACGATTTAACGCTCTTGTCAGGTTTATCTGGTATTTTCACTGTTTTACGACGATTTGACAAATTTTAAGGGTTTTTCAATGATTTTTAGTGAAGTTCGACGATTTAACACTTTTTAATGGTTTTTCTATATTTTCCAGCGTTTTAAGACGATTTAACGCTCTTATAAGGTTTTTCTGGTATTTTCACATTTTTACGACGATTTAACGCTCTTATAAGGTTTTTCTGGTATATTCACTGTTTTACGACGATTTAACGCTCTTGTAAGGTTTATCTGGTATTTTCACTGTTTTACGACGATTTGAAAAATTAAAAGGGTTTCTCAATGATTTTAAGTGTAATACGACGGTTAAACAATTTTTAATGGTTTTTCTATATTTTCCAGCGTTTTAAGACCATTTAACGCTCTAATAAGGTTTTTCTGGTATTGTCACTATTTTACGACGATTTAACGCTCTTATAATGTTTTTCCTTGTGTTTTCACTGTTTTACGACGATTTAACGCTCTTATAAGGTTTTTCTGGTATTTTCACTGTTTTACGACGATTTAACGCCTTTATAAGGTTTTTCTGGTATTTTCACTGATTTTCGACAACTTAACGCTCTTATAAGGCTTTTCTGTTATTTTCACTGTTTTACGACGATTTGACAAATTTTAAGGGGTTTTCAATGATTTTTAGCGTACTACGACGATTAAACACTTTTTAATGGTTTTTCTATATTTTCCAGCGTTTTAAGACGATTTAACGTTCTTTGAAGGTTTTTCTGGTATTTTCACTGTTTTACGACGATTTAACGCTCTTATGAGGTTTTTCTGATATTTTCACTGTTTTACGACGATTTGACAAATTTTAAGGGTTTTTCAATGATTTTTAGTGTAATTCGACGATTTAACACTTTTTAATGGTTTTTCTATATTTTCCAGCGTTTTAAGACCATTTAACGCTCTAATAAGGTTTTTCTGGTATTGTCACTATTTTACGACGATTTAACGCTCTTATAATTTTTTTTTCCTTGTGTTTTCACTGTTTTACGACGATTTAACGCTCTTATAAGGTTTTTCTGGTATTTTCACTGTTTTACGACGATTTCACGCCTTTATAAGGTTTTTCTGGTATTTTCACTGATTTACGACGATTTAACGCTCTTATAAGGCTTTTCTGTTATTTTCACTGTTTTACGACGATTTGACAAATTTTAAGGGTTTTTCAATGATTTGTAGTGTAATTCGACGATTTAACACTTTTTAATGGTTTTTCTATATTTTCCAGCGTTTTAAGACGATTTACCGCTTTTATAAGGTTTTTCTGGTATTTTCACTGTTTTACGACGATTTAACGCTCTTATAAGGTTTTTCTGGTATTTTCACTTTTTTACGACGATTTAACGCTCTTGTCAGGTTTATCTGGTATTTTCACTGTTTACGACGATTTGACATATTTTAAGGGTTTTTCAATGATTTTTAGTGTAATTCGACGATATAACACTTTTTAATGGTTTTTCTATATTTTCCAGCGTTTTAAGACGATTTAACGCTCTTATAAGGTTTTTCTGGTATTTTCACTGTTTTACGACGATTTAACGCTCTTATAAGGTTTTTCTGGTATTTTCACTGATTTAAGACCATTTAACGCTCTTATAAGGTTTTTCTGGTATTGTCACTATTTTACGACGATTTAACGCTCTTATAATATTTTTCCTTGTGTTTTCACTGTTTTACGACGATTAAACACTTTTTAATGGTTTTTCTATATTTTCCAGCGTTTTAAGACGATTTAACGCTCTTATAAGGTTTTTCTGATATTTTCACTGTTTTACGACGATTTGGCAAATTTTAAGGGTTTTTCAATGATTTTTAGTGTAATTCGACGATTTAACACTTTTTAATGGTTTTTCTATATTTTCCAGCGTTTGAAGATGATTTACCGCTTTTATAAGGTTTTTCTGGTATTTTCACTGTTTTACGACGATTTAACGCTCTTATAAGGTTTTTCTGGTATTTTCACTGTTTTACGACGATTTAACGCTTTTGTCAGGTTTACCTGGTATTTTCACTGTTTTACGACGATTTGACAAATTTTAAGTGTTTTTCAATGATTTTTAGTGTAATTCGACGAAATAACTCTTTTTAATGGTTTTTCTATATTTTCCAGCGTTTTAAGACGATTTAGCGCTCTTATAAGGTTTTTCTGGTATTTTCACTGTTTTACGACGATTTAACGTTCTTATAAGGTTTTTCTGGTATATTCACTGTTTAACGACGATTTAACGCTCTTGTAAGGTTTATCTGGTATTCTTACTGTTTTACGACGATTTGACAAATTTAAAGGGTTTCTCAATGATTTTAAGTGTAATTCGACGATTTAACACTTTTTAATGGTTTTTCTATATTTTCCAGCGTTTTAAGATGATTTACCGCTTTGATTAGGTTTTTCTGGTATTTTCACTGTTTAACGACGATTTAACGCTCTTATAAGGTTTTTCTGGTATTTTCACTGTTTTACGACGATTTAACGCTCTTGTCAGGTTTATCTGGTATTTTCACTGTTTTACGACGATTTGACAAATTTGAAGGGTTTTTCAATGATTTTTAGTGCAATTCGACGATATAACACTTTTTAATGGTTTTTCTATATTTTCCAGCGTTTTAAGACGATTTAACGCTCTTATAAGGTTTTTCTGGTATTTTCACTGTTTTACGACGATTTAACGTTCTTATAAGGTTTTTCTGGTATATATACTGTTTTACGACGATTTAACGCTCTTAAAAGGTTTTTCTGGTATTTTCACTGATTTACGACGATTTAACGCTCTTATAAGGCTATTCTGTGATTGTCACTGTTTTACTACGATTTGACAAATTTTAGGGGTTTTCAATGATTTTTAGTGTAATACGACGATTCAACACTTTTTAATGGTTTTTCTGTATTTTCCAGCGTTTTTAGACCATTTAACGCTCTGATAAGGTTTTTCTGGTAACTTCACGGTTTTACGACGATTAAACGCTCTTATAAGGGTTTTTCAATGATTTTTAGTGTAATTCGACGATATAACACTTTTTTATGGTTGTTCTTTATTTTCCAGCGTTTTAAGACGATTTAACGCTCTTATAAGGTTTTTCTGGTATTTTCATTGTTTTACGACGATTCGCTCTTATAAGGTTTTTCTGGTATTTTCACTGTTTCACGACGATTTAACGCTCTTATAAGGTTTTTCTGGTATATTCACTGTTTTACGACGATTTAACGCTCTTCTAAGGTTTATCTGGTATTTTTACTGTTTTACGACGATTTGACAAATTTAAAGGGTTTCTCAATGATTTTAAGTGTAATACGACGGTTAAACACTTTTTAATGGTTTTTCTATATTTTCCAGCGTTTTAAGACCATTTAACGCTCTAATAAGGTTTTTCTGGTATTGTCACTATTTTACGACGATTTAACGCTCTTATAATTTTTTTTCCTTGTGTTTTCACTGTTTTACGACGATTTAACGCTCTTATAAGGTTTTTCTGGTATTTTCACTGTTTTACGACGATTTAACGCCTTTATAAGGTTTTTCTGGTATTTTCACTGATTTACGACGATTTAACGCTCTTATAAGGCTTTTCTGTTATTTTCACTGATTTACGACGATTTGACAAATTTTAAGGATTTTTCAATGATTTTTAGTGTAATACGACGATTAAACCCTTTTTAATGGTTTTTCTATATTTTCCAGCGTTTTAAGACGATTTAACGCTCTTTTAAGGATTTTCTGGTATTTTCACATTTTTAAGACGATTTAACGCTCTTATAAGGTTTTTCTGGTCCATTCACTGTTTTACGACAATTTAACGTTCTTATGAAGTTTTTCTGATATTTTCACTGTTTTACGACGATTTGACAAATTTTAAGTGTTTTTCAATGATTTTTAGTGTAATTCGACGATTTAACACTTTTTAATGGTTTTTCTATATTTTCCAGCGTTTTAAGACGATTTACCGCTTTTATAAGGTTTTTCTGGTATTTTCACTGTTTTACGACGATTTAACGCTCTTATAAGGTTTTTCTGGTATTTTCACTGTTTTACGACGATTTAACGCTCTTGTCAGGTTTATCTGGTATTTTCACTGTTTTACGACGATTTGACAAATTTTAAGGGTTTTTTAATGATTTTTAGTGTAATTCGACGATATAACACTTTTTAATGGTTTTTCTATATTTTCCAGCGTTTTTAGACGATTTAACGCTCTTATAAGGTTTTTCTGGTATTTTCACGGTTTTACGACGATTTAACGCTCTTATAAGGGTTTTTCAATGATTTTTAGTGTAATTCGACGATATAACACTTTTTAATGGTTTTTCTATATTTTCCACCGTTTTAAGACGATTTGACGCTCTTATAAGGTTTTTCTGGTATTTTCACTGTTCTACGACGATTTAACGCTCTTATAAGGTTTTTCTGGTATTTTCACTATTTTACGACGATTTAACGCTCTTATAAGGTTTTTCTGGTATTTTTACTGTTTTACGACGATTTAACGCTCTTATAAGGTTTTTCTGGTATTTTCACTGTTTTACGACGATTTAACGCTCTTAAAAGGTTTTTCTGGTATTTTCACTGATTTACGACGATTTAACGATCTTATAAGGCTTTTCTGTGATTTTCACTGTTTTACTACGATTTGACAAATTTTAGGGGTTTTCAATGATTTTTAGTGTAATACGACGATTAAACACTTTTTAATGGTTTTTCTGTATTTTCCAGCGTTTTTAGACCATTTAACGCTCTTATAAGGTTTTTCTGGTATTTTCACGGTTTTACGACGATTAAACGCTCTTATAAGGGTTTTTCAATGATTTTTAGTGTAATTCGACGATATAACACTTTTTAATGGTTGTTCTATATTTTCCAGCGTTTTAAGACGATTTAACGCTCTTATAAGGTTTTTCTGGTATTTTCACTGTTTTACGAGGATTTAAGAAATTTTAAGGATTTTTCAATGATTTTTAGTGTAATACGACGATTAAACCCTTTTTAATGGTTTTTCTATAATTTCCAGCGTTTTAAGACGATTTAACGCTCTTTTAAGGATTTTCTGGTATTTTCACATTTTTAAGACGATTTAACGCTCTTATAAGGTTTTTCTGGTCCATTCACCGTTTTACGACAATTTAACGCTCTTATGAGGTTTTTCTGATATTTTCACTGTTTTACGACGATTTGACAAATTTTAAGTGTTTTTCAATGATTTTTAGTGTAATTCGACGATTTAACACTTTTTTATGGTTTTTCTATATTTTCCAGCGTTTTAAGACGATTTACCGCTTTTATAAGGTTTTTCTGGTATTTTCACTGTTTTAAGACGATTTAACGCTCTTTTAAGGTTTTTCTGGTATTTTCACTGTTTTACGACGATTTAACGCTCTTGTCAGGTTTATCTGGTATTTTCACTGTTTTACGACGATTTGACAAATTTTAAGGGTTTTTCAATGATTTTTATTGTAATTCGACGATATAACACTTTTTAATGATTTTTCTATATTTTCCAGCGTTTTAAGACGATTTAACGCTCTTATAAGGTTTTTCTGGTATTTTCACTGTTTTACGACGATTTAACGCTCTTATAAGGTTTTTCTGGTATTTTCACTGATTTAAGACCATTTAACGCTCTAATAAGGTTTTTCTGGTATTGTCACTATTTTACGACGATTTAACGCTCTTATAATATTTTTCCTTGTGTTTTCACTGTTTTACGACGATTAAACACTTTTTAATGGTTTTTTTATATTTTCCAGCGTTTTAAGACGATTTAACGCTCTTATAAGGTTTTTCTGATATTTTCACTGTTTTACGACGATTTGGCAAATTTTAAGGGTTTTTCAATGATTTTTAGTGTAATTCGACGATTTAACACTTTTTAATGGTTTTTCTATATTTTCCAGCGTTTGAAGATGATTTACCGCTTTTATAAGGTTTTTCTGGTATTTTCACTGTTTTACGACGATTTAACGCTCTTATAAGGTTTTTCTGGTATTTTCACTGTTTTACGACGATTTAACGCTCTTGTCAGGTTTACCTGGTATTTTCACTGTTTTACGACGATTTGACAAATTTTAAGTGTTTTTCAATGATTTTTAGTGTAATTCGACGAAATAACTCTTTTTAATGGTTTTTCTATATTTTCCAGCGTTTTAAGACGATTTAGCGCTCTTATAAGGTTTTTCTGGTATTTTCACTGTTTTACGACGATTTAACGTTCTTATAAGGTTTTTCTGGTATATTCACTGTTTTACGACGATTTAACGCTCTTGTAAGGTTTATCTGGTATTCTTACTGTTTTACGACGATTTGACAAATTTAAAGGGTTTCTCAATGATTTTAAGTGTAATTCGACGATTTAACACTTTTTAATGGTTTTTCTATATTTTCCAGCGTTTTAAGATGATTTACCGCTTTGATTAGGTTTTTCTGGTATTTTCACTGTTTAACGACGATTTAACGCTCTTATAAGGTTTTTCTGGTATTTTCACTGTTTTACGACGATTTAACGCTCTTGTCAGGTTTATCTGGTATTTTCACTGTTTTACGACGATTTGACAAATTTTAAGGGTTTTTCAATGATTTTTAGTGCAATTCGACGATATAACACTTTTTAATGGTTTTTCTATATTTTCCAGCGTTTTAAGACGATTTAACGCTCTTATAAGGTTTTTCTGGTATTTTCACTGTTTTACGACGATTTAACGTTCTTATAAGGTTTTTCTGGTATATATACTGTTTTACGACGATTTAACGCTCTTAAAAGGTTTTTCTGGTATTTTCACTGATTTACGACGATTTAACGCTCTTATAAGGCTATTCTGTGATTGTCACTGTTTTACTACGATTTGACAAATTTTAGGGGTTTTCAATGATTTTTAGTGTAATACGACGATTAAACACTTTTTAATGGTTTTTCTGTATTTTCCAGCGTTTTTAGACCATTTAACGCTCTGATAAGGTTTTTCTGGTAACTTCACGGTTTTACGACGATTAAACGCTCTTATAAGGGTTTTTCAATGATTTTTAGTGTAATTCGACGATATAACACTTTTTAATGGTTGTTCTTTATTTTCCAGCGTTTTAAGACGATTTAACGCTCTTATAAGGTTTTTCTGGTATTTTCATTGTTTTACGACGATTCGCTCTTATAAGGTTTTTCTGATATTTTCACTGTTTTACGACGATTTAACGCTCTTATAAGGTTTTTCTGGTATTTTCACTGTTTTACGACGATTTAACGCTCTTGTCAGGTTTACCTGGTATTTTCACTGTTTTACGACGATTTGACAAATTTTAAGGGTTTTTCAATGATTTTTAGTGTAATTCGACGAAATAACTCTTTTTAATGGTTTTTCTATATTTTCCAGCGTTTTAAGACGATTTAACGCTCTTTTAAGGTTTTTCTGGTATTTTCACTGTTTTACGACGATTTAACGTTCTTATAAGGTTTTTCTGGTATATTCACTGTTTTACGACGATTTAACGCTCTTGTAAGGTTTATCTGGTATTTTTACTGTTTTACGACGATTTGACAAATTTAAAGGGTTTCTCAATGATTTTAAGTGTAATTCGACGATTTAACACTTTTTAATGGTTTTTCTATAATTTTTTTCCTTGTGTTTTCACTGTTTTACGACGATTTAACGCTCTTATAAGGTTATTCTGGTATTTTCACTGTTTTACGACGATTTAACGCCTTTATAAGGTTTTTCTGGTATTTTCACTGATTTACGACGATTTAACGCTCTTATAAGGCTTTTCTGTTATTTTCACTGATTTACGACGATTTGACAAATTTTAAGGGGTTTTCAATGATTTTTAGCGTAATACGACGATTAAACACTTTTTAATGGTTTTTCTATATCCTCCAGCGTTTTAATACGATTTAACACTCTTTTAAGGTTTTTCTGGTATTTTCACTGTTTTACGACGATTTAACGCTCTTATGAGGTTTTTCTGATATTTTCACTGTTTTACGACGATTTGACAAATTTTAAGGGTTTTTCAATGATTTTTAGTGTAATTCGACGATTTAACACTTTTTAATGGTTTTTCTATATTTTCCAGCGTTTAAAGACGATTTACCGCTTTTATAAGGTTTTTCTGGTATTTTCACTGTTTTACGACGATTTAACGCTCTTATAAGGTTTTTCTGGTATTTTCACTGTTTTACGACGATTTAACGCTCTTATAAGGTTTTTCTGGTATTTTCACTGTTTTACGACGATTTAACGCTCTTGTCAGGTTTATCTGGTATTTTCACTGTTTTACGACGATTTGACAAATTTTAAGGGTTTTTCAATGATTTTTAGTGTAATTCGACGATTTAACACTTTTTAATGGTTTTTCTATTTTTTCCAGCGTTTAAAGACGATTTACCGCTTTTATAAGGTTTTTCTGGTATTTTCACTGTTTTACGACGATTTAACGCTCTTATAAGGTTTTTCTGGTATTTTCACTGTTTTACGACGATTTAACGCTCTTGTCAGGTTTATCTGGTATTTTCACTGTTTTACGACGATTTGACAAATTTTAAGGGTTTTTCAATGATTTTTAGTGTAGTTCGACGATTTAACACTTTTTAATGGTTTTTCTATATTTTCCAGCGTTTTAAGACGATTTAACGCTCTTATAAGGTTTTTCTGGTATTTTCACATTTTTACGACGATTTAACGCTCTTATAAGGTTTTTCTGGTATATTCACTGTTTTACGACGATTTAACGCTCTTGTAAGGTTTATCTGGTATTTTCACTGTTTTACGACGATTTGAAAAATTAAAAGGGTTTCTCAATGATTTAAAGTGTCATACGACGGTTAAACAATTTTTAATGGTTTTTCTATATTTTCCAGCGTTTTAAGACCATTTAACGCTCTAATAAGGTTTTTCTGGTATTGTCACTATTTTACGACGATTTAACGCTCTTATAATGTTTTTCCTTGTGTTTTCACTGTTTTACGACGATTTAACGCTCTTATAAGGTTTTTCTGGTATTTTCACTGTTTTACGACGATTTAACGCCTTTATAAGGTTTTTCTGGTATTTTCACTGATTTTCGACAATTTAACGCTCTTATAAGGCTTTTCTGTTATTTTCACTGTTTTACGACGATTTGACAAATTTTAAGGGGTTTTCAATGATTTTTAGCGTACTACGACGATTAAACACTTTTTAATGGTTTTTCTATATTTTCCAGCGTTTTAAGACGATTTAACGTTCTTTGAAGGTTTTTCTGGTATTTTCACTGTTTTACGACGATTTAACGCTCTTATGAGGTTTTTCTGATATTTTCACTGTTTTACGACGATTTGACAAATTTTAAGGGTTTTTCAATGATTTTTAGTGTAATTCGACGATTTAACACTTTTTAATGGTTTTTCTATATTTTCCAGCGTTTTAAGACCATTCTACGCTCTAATAAGGTTTTTCTGGTATTGTCACTATTTTACGACGATTTAACGCTCTTATAATTTTTTTTCCTTGTGTTTTCACTGTTTTACGACGATTTAACGCTCTTATAAGGTTTTTCTGGTATTTTCACTGTTTTACGACGATTTCACGCCTTTATAAGGTTTTTCTGGTATTTTCACTGATTTACGACGATTTAACGCTCTTATAAGGCTTTTCTGTTATTTTCAATGTTTTACGACGATTTGACAAATTTTAAGGGTTTTTCAATGATTTGTAGTGTAATTCGACGATTTAACACTTTTTAATGGTTTTTCTATATTTTCCAGCGTTTTAAGACGATTTACCGCTTTTATAAGGTTTTTCTGGTATTTTCACTGTTTTACGACGATTTAACGCTCTTATAAGGTTTTTCTGGTATTTTCACTTTTTTACGACGATTTAACGCTCTTGTCAGGTTTATCTGGTATTTTCACTGTTTACGACGATTTGACATATTTTAAGGGTTTTTCAATGATTTTTAGTGTAATTCGACGATATAACACTTTTTAATGGTTTTTCTATATTTTCCAGCGTTTTAAGACGATTTATCGCTCTTATAAGATTTTTCTGGTATTTTCATTGTTTTACGACGATTTAACGCTCTTATAAGGTTTTTCTGGTATATTCACTGTTTTAAGACGATTTAACGCTCTTCTAAGGTTTATCTGGTATTTTTACTGTTTTACGACGATTTGACAAATTTAAAGGGTTTCTCAATGATTTTAAGTGTAATACGACGGTTAAACACTTTTTAATGGTTTTTCTATATTTTCCAGCGTTTTAAGACCATTTAACGCTCTAATAAGGTTTTTCTGGTATTGTCACTATTTTACCACGATTTAACGCTCTTATAATTTTTTTCCTTGTGTTTTCACTGTTTTACGACGATTTAACGCTCTTAAAAGGTTTTTCTGGTATTTTCACTGATTTACGACGATTTAACGCTCTTATAAGGCTATTCTGTGATTGTCACTGTTTTACTACGATTTGACAAATTTAAGGGGTTTTCAATGATTTTTAGTGTAATACGACGATTAAACACTTTTTAATGGTTTTTCTGTATTTTCCAGCGTTTTTAGACCATTTAACGCTCTTATAAGGTTTTTCTGGTATTTTCACGGTTTTACGACGATTAAACGCTCTTACAATGATTTTTAGTGTAATTCGACGATATAACACTTTTTAATGGTTGTTCTATATTTTCCAGCGTTTTAAGACGATTTAACGCTCTTATAAGGTTTTTCTGGTATTTTCACTGTTTTACGAGGATTTAAGAAATTTTAAGGATTTTTCAATGATTTTTAGTGTAATACGACGATTAAACCCTTTTTAATGGTTTTTCTATAATTTCCAGCGTTTTAAGACGATTTAACGCTCTTTTAAGGATTTTCTGGTATTTTCACATTTTTAAGACGATTTAACGCTCTTATAAGGTTTTTCTGGTCCATTCACCGTTTTACGACAATTTAACGCTCTTATGAGGTTTTTCTGATATTTTCACTGTTTTACGACGATTTGACAAATTTTAAGTGTTTTTCAATGATTTTTAGTGTAATTCGACGATTTAACACTTTTTTATGGTTTTTCTATATTTTCCAGCGTTTTAAGACGATTTACCGCTTTTATAAGGTTTTTCTGGTATTTTCACTGTTTTACGACGATTTAACGCTCTTTTAAGGTTTTTCTGGTATTTTCACTGTTTTACGACGATTTAACGCTCTTGTCAGGTTTATCTGGTATTTTCACTGTTTTACGACGATTTGACAAATTTTAAGGGTTTTTCAATGATTTTTATTGTAATTCGACGATATAACACTTTTTTAATGATTTTTCTATATTTTCCAGCGTTTTAAGACGATTTAACGCTCTTATAAGGTTTTTCTGGTATTTTCACTGTTTTACGACGATTTAACGCTCTTATAAGGTTTTTCTGGTATTTTCACTGATTTAAGACCATTTAACGCTCTAATAAGGTTTTTCTGGTATTGTCACTATTTTACGACGATTTAACGCTCTTATAATATTTTTCCTTGTGTTTTCACTGTTTTACGACGATTAAACACTTTTTAATGGTTTTTCTATATTTTCCAGCGTTTTAAGACGATTTAACGCTCTTATAAGGTTTTTCTGATATTTTCACTGTTTTACGACGATTTGGCAAATTTTAAGGGTTTTTCAATGATTTTTAGTGTAATTCGACGATTTAACACTTTTTAATGGTTTTTCTATATTTTCCAGCGTTTGAAGATGATTTACCGCTTTTATAAGGTTTTTCTGGTATTTTCACTGTTTTACGACGATTTAACGCTCTTATAAGGTTTTTCTGGTATTTTCACTGTTTTACGACGATTTAACGCTCTTGTCAGGTTTACCTGGTATTTTCACTGTTTTACGACGATTTGACAAATTTTAAGTGTTTTTCAATGATTTTTAGTGTAATTCGACGAAATAACTCTTTTTAATGGTTTTTCTATATTTTCCAGCGTTTTAAGACGATTTAGCGCTCTTATAAGGTTTTTCTGGTATTTTCACTGTTTTACGACGATTTAACGTTCTTATAAGGTTTTTCTGGTATATTCACTGTTTAACGACGATTTAACGCTCTTGTTAGGTTTATCTGGTATTCTTACTGTTTTACGACGATTTGACAAATTTAAAGGGTTTCTCAATGATTTTAAGTGTAATTCGACGATTTAACACTTTTTAATGGTTTTTCTATATTTTCCAGCGTTTTAAGATGATTTACCGCTTTGATTAGGTTTTTCTGGTATTTTCACTGTTTAACGACGATTTAACGCTCTTATAAGGTTTTTCTGGTATTTTCACTGTTTTACGACGATTTAACGCTCTTGTCAGGTTTATCTGGTATTTTCACTGTTTTACGACGATTTGACAAATTTGAAGGGTTTTTCAATGATTTTTAGTGCAATTCGACGATATAACACTTTTTAATGGTTTTTCTATATTTTCCAGCGTTTTAAGACGATTTAACGCTCTTATAAGGTTTTTCTGGTATTTTCACTGTTTTACGACGATTTAACGTTCTTATAAGGTTTTTCTGGTATATATACTGTTTTACGACGATTTAACGCTCTTAAAAGGTTTTTCTGGTATTTTCACTGATTTACGACGATTTAACGCTCTTATAAGGCTATTCTGTGATTGTCACTGTTTTACTACGATTTGACAAATTTTAGGGGTTTTCAATGATTTTTAGTGTAATACGACGATTAAACACTTTTTAATGGTTTTTCTGTATTTTCCAGCGTTTTTAGACCATTTAACGCTCTGATAAGGTTTTTCTGGTAACTTCACGGTTTTACGACGATTAAACGCTCTTATAAGGGTTTTTCAATGATTTTTAGTGTAATTCGACGATATAACACTTTTTAATGGTTGTTCTTTATTTTCCAGCGTTTTAAGACGATTTAACGCTCTTATAAGGTTTTTCTGGTATTTTCATTGTTTTACGACGATTCGCTCTTATAAGGTTTTTCTGGTATTTTCACTGTTTCACGACGATTTAACGCTCTTATAAGGTTTTTCTGGTATATTCACTGTTTTACGACGATTTAACGCTCTTCTAAGGTTTATCTGGTATTTTTACTGTTTTACGACGATTTGACAAATTTAAAGGGTTTCTCAATGATTTTAAGTGTAATACGACGGTTAAACACTTTTTAATGGTTTTTCTATATTTTCCAGCGTTTTAAGACCATTTAACGCTCTAATAAGGTTTTTCTGGTATTGTCACTATTTTACGACGATTAAACGCTCTTATAATTTTTTTTCCTTGTGTTTTCACTGTTTTACGACGATTTAACGCTCTTATAAGGTTTTTCTGGTATTTTCACTGTTTTACGACGATTTCACGCCTTTATAAGGTTTTTCTGGTATTTTCACTGATTTACGACGATTTAACGCTCTTATAAGGCTTTTCTGTTATTTTCACTGTTTTACGACGATTTGACAAATTTTAAGGGTTTTTCAATGATTTGTAGTGTAATTCGACGATTTAACACTTTTTAATGGTTTTTCTATATTTTCCAGCGTTTTAAGACGATTTACCGCTTTTATAAGGTTTTTCTGGTATTTTCACTGTTTTACGACGATTTAACGCTCTTATAAGGTTTTTCTGGTATTTTCACTTTTTTACGACGATTTAACGCTCTTGTCAGGTTTATCTGGTATTTTCACTGTTTACGACGATTTGACATATTTTAAGGGTTTTTCAATGATTTTTAGTGTAATTCGACGATATAACACTTTTTAATGGTTTTTCTATATTTTCCAGCGTTTTAAGACGATTTAACGCTCTTATAAGATTTTTCTGGTATTTTCATTGTTTTACGACGATTTAACGCTCTTATAAGGTTTTTCTGGTATATTCACTGTTTTAAGACGATTTAACGCTCTTCTAAGGTTTATCTGGTATTTTTACTGTTTTACGACGATTTGACAAATTTAAAGGGTTTCTCAATGATTTTAAGTGTAATACGACGGTTAAACACTTTTTAATGGTTTTTCTATATTTTCCAGCGTTTTAAGACCATTTAACGCTCTAATAAGGTTTTTCTGGTATTGTCACTATTTTACGACGATTTAACGCTCTTATAATTTTTTTCCTTGTGTTTTCACTGTTTTACGACGATTTAACGCTCTTATAAGGTTTTTCTGGTATTTTCACTGTTTTACGACGATTTAACGCTCTTAAAAGGTTTTTCTGGTATTTTCACTGATTTACGACGATTTAACGCTCTTATAAGGCTTTTCTGTGATTTTCACTGTTTTACTACGATTTGACAAATTTTAGGGGTTTTCAATGATTTTTAGTGTAATACGACGATTAAACACTTTTTTATGGTTTTTCTGTATTTTCCAGCGTTTTTAGACCATTTAACGCTCTTATAAGGTTTTTCTGGTATTTTCACGGTTTTACGACGATTAAACGCTCTTATAAGGGTTTTTCAATGATTTTTAGTGTAATTCGACGATATAACACTTTTTAATGGTTGTTCTATATTTTCCAGCGTTTTAAGACGATTTAACGCTCTTATAAGGTTTTTCTGGTATTTTCACTGTTTTACGAGGATTTAAGAAATTTTAAGGATTTTTCAATGATTTTTAGTGTAATACGACGATTAAACCCTTTTTAATGGTTTTTCTAAAATTTCCAGCGTTTTAAGACGATTTAACGCTCTTTTAAGGATTTTCTGGTATTTTCACATTTTTAAGACGATTTAACGCTCTTATAAGGTTTTTCTGGTCCATTCACCGTTTTACGACAATTTAACGCTCTTATGAGGTTTTTCTGATATTTTCACTGTTTTACGACGATTTGACAAATTTTAAGTGTTTTTCAATGATTTTTAGTGTAATTCGACGATTTAACACTTTTTTATGGTTTTTCTATATTTTCCAGCGTTTTAAGACGATTTACCGCTTTTATAAGGTTTTTCTGGTATTTTCACTGTTTTACGACGATTTAACGCTCTTTTAAGGTTTTTCTGGTATTTTCACTGTTTTACGACGATTTAACGCTCTTGTCAGGTTTATCTGGTATTTTCACTGTTTTACGACGATTTGACAAATTTTAAGGGTTTTTCAATGATTTTTATTGTAATTCGACGATATAACACTTTTTAATGATTTTTCTATATTTTCCAGCGTTTTAAGACGATTTAACGCTCTTATAAGGTTTTTCTGGTATTTTCACTATTTTACGACGATTTAACGCTCTTATAAGGTTTTTCTGGTATTTTCACTGATTTAAGACCATTTAACGCTCTAATAAGGTTTTTCTGGTATTGTCACTATTTTACGACGATTTAACGCTCTTATAATATTTTTCCTTGTGTTTTCACTGTTTTACGACGATTAAACACTTTTTAATGGTTTTTCTATATTTTCCAGCGTTTTAAGACGATTTAACGCTCTAATAAGGTTTTTCTGATATTTT
This sequence comes from Hesperophylax consimilis, assembly GCF_061612785.1. NCBI lineage: Eukaryota > Metazoa > Arthropoda > Insecta > Trichoptera > Limnephilidae > Hesperophylax > Hesperophylax consimilis. The sequence continues at coordinate 30,135 of NW_028301376.1, read as the reverse complement.
CACTGTTTTACGACGATTTGGCAAATTTTAAGGGTTTTTCAATGATTTTTAGTGTAATTCGACGATTTAACACTTTTTAATGGTTTTTCTATATTTTCCAGCGTTTGAAGATGATTTACCGCTTTTATAAGGTTTTTCTGGTATTTTCACTGTTTTACGACGATTTAACGCTCTTATAAGGTTTTTCTGGTATTTTCACTGTTTTACGACGATTTAACGCTCTTGTCAGGTTTATCTGGTATTTTCACTGTTTTACGACGATTTGACAAATTTGAAGGGTTTTTCAATGATTTTTAGTGCAATTCGACGATATAACACTTTTTAATGGTTTTTCTATATTTTCCAGCGTTTTAAGACGATTTAACGCTCTTATAAGGTTTTTCTGGTATTTTCACTGTTTTACGACGATTTAACGTTCTTATAAGGTTTTTCTGGTATATATACTGTTTTACGACGATTTAACGCTCTTAAAAGGTTTTTCTGGTATTTTCACTGATTTACGACGTTTTTACGCTCTTATAAGGCTATTCTGTGATTGTCACTGTTTTACTACGATTTGACAAATTTTAGGGGTTTTCAATGATTTTTAGTGTAATACGACGATTAAACACTTTTTAATGGTTTTTCTGTATTTTCCAGCGTTTTTAGACCATTTAACGCTCTGATAAGGTTTTTCTGGTAACTTCACGGTTTTACGACGATTAAACGCTCTTATAAGGGTTTTTCAATGATTTTTAGTGTAATTCGACGATATAACACTTTTTAATGGTTGTTCTTTATTTTCCAGCGTTTTAAGACGATTTAACGCTCTTATAAGGTTTTTCTGGTATTTTCATTGTTTTACGACGATTCGCTCTTATAAGGTTTTTCTGATATTTTCACTGTTTTACGACGATTTGGCAAAGTTTAAGGGTTTTTCAATGATTTTTAGTGTAATTCGACGATTTAACACTTTTTTATGGTTTTTCTATATTTTCCAGCGTTTTAAGACGATTTAACGCTCTTATAAGGTTTTTCTGGTATTTTCACTGTTTTACGAGGATTTAAGAAATTTTAAGGATTTTTCAATGATTTTTAGTGTAATACGACGATTAAACCCTTTTTAATGGTTTTTCTATAATTTCCAGCGTTTTAAGACGATTTAACGCTCTTTTAAGGATTTTCTGGTATTTTCACATTTTTAAGACGATTTAACGCTCTTATAAGGTTTTTCTGGTCCATTCACCGTTTTACGACAATTTAACGCTCTTATGAGGTTTTTCTGATATTTTCACTGTTTTACGACGATTTGACAAATTTTAAGTGTTTTTCAATGATTTTTAGTGTAATTCGACGATATAACACTTTTTAATGGTTGTTCTATATTTTCCAGCGTTTTAAGACGATTTAACGCTCTTATAAGGTTTTTCTGGTATTTTCACTGTTTTACGAGGATTTAAGAAATTTTAAGGATTTTTCAATGATTTTTAGTGTAATACGACGATTAAACCCTTTTTAATGGTTTTTCTATAATTTCCAGCGTTTTAAGACGATTTAACGCTCTTTTAAGGATTTTCTGGTATTTTCACATTTTTAAGACGATTTAACGCTCTTATAAGGTTTTTCTGGTCCATTCACCGTTTTACGACAATTTAACGCTCTTATGAGGTTTTTCTGATATTTTCACTGTTTTACGACGATTTGACAAATTTTAAGTGTTTTTCAATGATTTTTAGTGTAATTCGACGATTTAACACTTTTTTATGGTTTTTCTATATTTTCCAGCGTTTTAAGACGATTTACCGCTTTTATAAGGTTTTTCTGGTATTTTCACTGTTTTACGACGATTTAACGCTCTTTTAAGGTTTTTCTGGTATTTTCACTGTTTTACGACGATTTAACGCTCTTGTCAGGTTTATCTGGTATTTTCACTGTTTTACGACGATTTGACAAATTTTAAGGGTTTTTCAATGATTTTTATTGTAATTCGACGATATAACACTTTTTAATGATTTTTCTATATTTTCCAGCGTTTTAAGACGATTTAACGCTCTTATAAGGTTTTTCTGGTATTTTCACTGTTTTACGACGATTTAACGCTCTTATAAGGTTTTTCTGGTATTTTCACTGATTTAAGACCATTTAACGCTCTAATAAGGTTTTTCTGGTATTGTCACTATTTTACGACGATTTAACGCTCTTATAATATTTTTCCTTGTGTTTTCACTGTTTTACGACGATTAAACACTTTTTAATGGTTTTTCTATATTTTCCAGCGTTTTAAGACGATTTAACGCTCTAATAAGGTTTTTCTGATATTTTCACTGTTTTACGACGATTTGGCAAATTTTAAGGGTTTTTCAATGATTTTTAGTGTAATTCGACGATTTAACACTTTTTAATGGTTTTTCTATATTTTCCAGCGTTTGAAGATGATTTACCGCTTTTATAAGGTTTTTCTGGTATTTTCACTGTTTTACGACGATTTAACGCTCTTATAAGGTTTTTCTGGTATTTTCACTGTTTTACGACGATTTAACGCTCTTGTCAGGTTTATCTGGTATTTTCACTGTTTTACGACGATTTGACAAATTTGAAGGGTTTTTCAATGATTTTTAGTGCAATTCGACGATATAACACTTTTTAATGGTTTTTCTATATTTTCCAGCGTTTTAAGACGATTTAACGCTCTTATAAGGTTTTTCTGGTATTTTCACTGTTTTACGACGATTTAACGTTCTTATAAGGTTTTTCTGGTATATATACTGTTTTACGACGATTTAACGCTCTTAAAAGGTTTTTCTGGTATTTTCACTGATTTACGACGTTTTTACGCTCTTATAAGGCTATTCTGTGATTGTCACTGTTTTACTACGATTTGACAAATTTTAGGGGTTTTCAATGATTTTTAGTGTAATACGACGATTAAACACTTTTTAATGGTTTTTCTGTATTTTCCAGCGTTTTTAGACCATTTAACGCTCTGATAAGGTTTTTCGGGTAACTTCACGGTTTTACGACGATTAAACGCTCTTATAAGGGTTTTTCAATGATTTTTAGTGTAATTCGACGATATAACACTTTTTAATGGTTGTTCTTTATTTTCCAGCGTTTTAAGACGATTTAACGCTCTTATAAAGTTTTTCTGGTATTTTCATTGTTTTACGACGATTCGCTCTTATAAGGTTTTTCTGATATTTTCACTGTTTTACGACGATTTGGCAAAGTTTAAGGGTTTTTCAATGATTTTTAGTGTAATTCGACGATTTAACACTTTTAAATGGTTTTTCTATATTTTCCAGCGTTTGAAGATGATTTACCGCTTTTATAAGGTTTTTCTGGTATTTTCACTGTTTTACGACGATTTAACGCTCTTATAAGGTTTTTCTGGTATTTTCACTGTTTTACGACGATTTAACGCTCTTGTCAGGTTAACCTGGTATTTTCACTGTTTTACGACGATTTGACAAATTTTAAGGGTTTTTCAATGATTTTTAGTGTAATTCGACGAAATAACTCTTTTTAATGGTTTTTCTATATTTTCCAGCGTTTTAAGACGATTTAACGCTCTTTTAAGGTTTTTTGGTATTTTCACTGTTTTACGACGATTTAACGTTCTTATAAGGTTTTTCTGGTATATTCACTGTTTTACGACGATTTAACGCTCTTGTAAGGTTTATCTGGTATTTTTACTGTTTTACGACGATTTGACAAATTTAAAGGGTTTCTCAATGATTTTAAGTGTAATTCGACGATTTAACACTTTTTAATGGTTTTTCTATAATTTTTTTCCTTGTGTTTTCACTGTTTTACGACGATTTAACGCTCTTACAAGGCTTTTCTGTTATTTTCACTGATTTACGACGATTTGACAAATTTTAAGGGGTTTTCAATGATTTTTAGCGTAATACGACGATTAAACACTTTTTAATGGTTTTTCTATATCCTCCAGCGTTTTAATACGATTTAACACTCTTTTAAGGTTTTTCTGGTATTTTCACTGTTTTACGACGATTTAACGCTCTTATGAGGTTTTTCTGATATTTTCACTGTTTTACGACGATTTGACAAATTTTAAGGGTTTTTCAATGATTTTTAGTGTAATTCGACGATTTAACACTTTTTAATGGTTTTTCTATATTTTCCAGCGTTTAAAGACGATTTACCGCTTTTATAAGGTTTTTCTGGTATTTTCACTGTTTTACGACGATTTAACGCTCTTATAAGGTTTTTCTGGTATTTTCACTGTTTTACGACGATTTAACGCTCTTGTCAGGTTTATCTGGTATTTTCACTGTTTTACGACGATTTGACAAATTTAAAGGGTTTTTCAATGATTTTTAGTGTAATTCGACGATTTAACACTTTTTAATGGTTTTTCTATTTTTTCCAGCGTTTAAAGACGATTTACCGCTTTTATAAGGTTTTTCTGGTATTTTCACTGTTTTACGACGATTTAACGCTCTTATAAGGTTTTTCTGGTATTTTCACTGTTTTACGACGATTTAACGCTCTTGTCAGGTTTATCTGGTATTTTCACTGTTTTACGACGATTTGACAAATTTTAAGGGTTTTTCAATGATTTTTAGTGTAGTTCGACGATTTAACACTTTTTAATGGTTTTTCTATATTTTCCAGCGTTTTAAGACGATTTACCGCTTTTTAATGGTTTTTCTATATTTTCCAGCGTTTTAAGACGATTTACCGCTTTTATAAGGTTTTTCTGGTATTTTCACTGTTTTACGACGATTTTACGCTCTTATAAGGTTTTTCTGGTATTTTCACTGTTTTACGACGATTTAACGCTCTTGTCAGGTTTATCTGGTATTTTCACTGTTTTACGACGATTTGACAAATTTTAAGGGTTTTTCAATGGTTTTTAGTGTAATTCGACGATAGAACAATTTTAAGACGATTTACCGCTTTTATAAGGTTTTTCTGGTATTTTCACTGTTTAACGACGATTTTACGCTCTTATAAGGTTTTTCTGGTATTTTCACTGTTTTACGACGATTTAACGCTCTTATAAGGTTTTTCTGGTATTTTCACTGTTTTACGACGATTTTTACAAATTTAAAGGGTTTCTCAATGATTTTAAGTGTAATACGACGGTTAAACACTTTTTTATGGTCTTTCTATATTTTCCAGCGTTTTAAGACCATTTAACGCTCTTATAAGGTTTTTCTGGTATTGTCACTATTTTACGACGATTTAACGCTCTTTTAATGTTTTTCCTTGTGTTTTCACTGTTTTACGACGATTAAACGCTCTTATAAGGTTTTTCTGGTATTTTCACTGTTTTACGACGATTTAACGCCTTTATAAGGTTTTTCTGGTATTTTCACTGATTTACGACGATTTAACGCTCTTATAAGGCTTTTCTGTTATTTTCACTGTTTTACGACGATTTGACAAATTTTAAGGGGTTTTCAATGATTTGTAGTGTAATTCGACGATTTAACACTTTTTAATGGTTTTTCTATATTTTCCAGCGTTTTAAGACGATTTACCGCTTTTATAAGGTTTTTCTGGTATTTTCACTGTTTTACGACGATTTAACGCTCTTATAAGGTTTTTCTGGTATTTTCACTTTTTTACGACGATTTAACGCTCTTGTCAGGTTTATCTGGTATTTTCACTGTTTACGACGATTTGACATATTTTAAGGGTTTTTCAATGATTTTTAGTGTAATTCGACGATATAACACTTTTAAATGGTTTTTCTATATTTTCCAGCGTTTTATGACGATTAAACGCTCTGATAAGGTTTTTCTGGTATTTTCACTGTTTTACGACGATTTAACGATCTTATAAGGTTTTTCTGGTATATTCACTGTTTTACGACGATTTAACGCTCTTGTAAGGTTTATCTGGTATTTTCACTGTTTTACGACGATTTGACAAATTTAAAGGGTTTCTCAATGATTTTAAGTGTAATACGACGGTTAAACAATTTTTAATGGTTTTTCTATATTTTCCAGCGTTTTAAGACCATTTAACGCTCTAATAAGGTTTTTCTGGTATTGTCACTGTTTTACGACGATTTAACGCTCTTATAATGTTTTTCCTTGTGTTTTCACTGTTTTATGACGATTTAACGCTCTTATAAGGTTTTTCTGGTAAATTTGACAAATTTTAAGGGTTTTTCAATGATTTGTAGTGTAATTCGACGATTTAACACTTTTTAATGGTTTTTCTATATTTTCCAGCGTTTTAAGACGATTTACCGCTTTTATAAGGTTTTTCTGGTATTTTCACTGTTTTACGACGATTTAACGCTCTTATAAGGTTTTTCTGGTATATTCACTGTTTTAAGACGATTTAACGCTCTTCTAAGGTTTATCTGGTATTTTTACTGTTTTACGACGATTTGACAAATTTAAAGGGTTTCTCAATGATTTTAAGTGTAATACGACGGTTAAACACTTTTTAATGTTTTTCTATATTTTCCAGCGTTTTAAGACCATTTAACGCTCTAATAAGGTTTTTCTGGTATTGTCACTATTTTACGACGATTTGACGCTCTTATAATTTTTTTCCTTGTGTTTTCACTGTTTTACGACGATTTAACGCTCTTATAAGGTTTTTCTGGTATTTTCACTGTTTTACGACGATTTCACGCCTTTATAAGGTTTTTCTGGTATTTTCACTGATTTACGACGATTCAACGATCTTATAAGGTTTTTCTTGTATTTTCACTGTTTTACGACGATTTGACGCTTTTGTCAGGTTTATCTGGTATTTTCACTGTTTTACGACGATTTGACAAATTTTAAGGGTTTTTCAATGATTTGTAGTGTAATTCGACGATTTAACACTTTTTAATGGTTCTTCTATATTTTCCAGCGTTTTAAGACGATTTACCGCTTTTTAATGGTTTTTCTATATTTTCCAGCGTTTTTAGACGATTTACCGCTTTGATAAGGTTTTTCTGGTATTTTCACTGTTTTACGACGATTTTACGCTCTTATAAGGTTTTTCTGGTATTTTCACTGTTTTACGACGATTTAACGCTCTTGTCAGGTTTATCTGGTATTTTCACTGTTTTACGACGATTTGACAAATTTTAAGGGTTTTTCAATGGTTTTTAGTGTAATTCGACGATAGAACAATTTTAAGACGATTTACCGCTTTTATAAGGTTTTTCTGGTATTTTCACTGTTTTACGACGATTTTACGCTCTTATAAGGTTTTTCTGGTATTTTCACTGTTTTACGACGATTTAACGCTCTTATAAGGTTTTTCTGGTATTTTCACTGTTTTACGACGATTTGACAAATTTTAAGGGTTTTTCAATGGTTTTTAGTGTAATTCGACGATAGAACAATTTTAAGACGATTTACCGCTTTTATAAGGTTTTTCTGGTATTTTCACTGTTTTACGACGATTTTACGCTCTTATAAGGTTTTTCTGGTATTTTCACTGTTTTACGACGATTTAACGCTCTTATAAGGTTTTTCTGGTATTTTCACTGTTTTTACGACGATTTTTACAAATTTAAAGGGTTTCTGAATGATTTTAAGTGTAATACGACGGTTAAACACTTTTTTATGGTCTTTCTATATTTTCGGGCGTTTTAAGACCATTTAACGCTCTTATAAGGTTTTTCTGGTATTGTCACTATTTTACGACGATTTAACGCTCTTTTAATGTTTTTCCTTGTGTTTTCACTGTTTTACGACGATTAAACGCTCTTTTAAGGTTTTTCTGGTATTTTCACTGTTTACGACGATTTGACATATTTGAAGGGTTTTTCAATGATTTTTAGTGTAATTCGACGATATAACACTTTTTAATGGTTTTTTTATATTTTCCAGCGTTTTAAGACGATTTAACGCTCTTATAAGATTTTTCTGGTATTTTCATTGTTTTACGACGATTTAACGCTCTTATAAGGTTTTTCTGGTATATTCACTGTTTTAAGACGATTTAACGCTCTTCTAAGGTTTATCTGGTATTTTTACTGTTTTACGACGATTTGACAAATTTAAAGGGTTTCTCAATGATTTTAAGTGTAATACGACGGTTAAACACTTTTTAATGGTTTTTCTATATTTTCCAGCGTTTTAAGACCATTTAACGCTCTAATAAGGTTTTTCTGGTATTGTCACTATTTTACGACGATTTAACGCTCTTATAATTTTTTTCCTTGTGTTTTCACTGTTTTACGACGATTAAACGCTCTTATAAGGTTTTTCTGGTATTTTCACTGTTTTACGACGATTTCACGCCTTTATAAGGTTTTTCTGGTATTTTCACTGATTTACGACGATTTAACGATCTTATAAGGTTTTTCTTGTATTTTCACTGTTTTACGACGATTTAACGCTTTTGTCAGGTTTATCTGGTATTTTCACTGTTTTACGACGATTTGACAAATTATAAGGGTTTTTCAATGATTTGTAGTGTAATTCGACGATTTAACACTTTTTAATGGTTTTTCTATATTTTCCAGCGTTTTAAGACGATTTACCGCTTTTTAATGGTTTTTCTATATTTTCCAGCGTTTTAAGACGATTTACCGCTTTTATAAGGTTTTTCTGGTATTTTCACTGTTTTACGACGATTTTACGCTCTTATAAGGTTTTTCTGGTATTTTCACTGTTTTACGACGATTTAACGCTCTTGTCAGGTTTATCTGGTATTTTCACTGTTTTACGACGATTTGACAAATTTTAAGGGTTTTTCAATGGTTTTTAGTGTAATTCGACGATAGAACAATTTTAAGACGATTTACCGCTTTTATAAGGTTTTTCTGGTATTTTCACTGTTTTACGACGATTTAACGCTCTTATAAGGTTTTTCTGGTATATTCACTGTTTTACGACGATTTAACGCTCTTGTAAGGTTTATCTGTTATTTTCACTGTTTTACGACGATTTGACAAATTTTAAGGGGTTTTCAATGATTTTTAGCGTAATACGACGATTAAACAGTTTTTAATGGTTTTTCGATATTTTCCAGCGATTTAAGACGATTTAACGCTCTTTTAAGGTTTTTCTGGTATTTTCACCGTTTTACGACGATTTAACGCTCTTATGAGGTTTTTCTGATATTTTCACTGTTTTACGACGATTTGACAAATTTTAAGGGTTTTTCAATGATTTGTAGTGTAATTCGACGATTTAACACTTTTTAATGGTTTTTCTATATTTTCCAGCGTTTGAAGACGATTTAACGCTCTTTTAAGGTTTTTCTGGTATTTTCACTGTTTTACGACGATTTAACGCTCTTATGAGGTTTTTCTGATATTTTCACTGTTTTACGACGATTTAACGCTTTTATAAGGTTTTTCTGGTATTTTCACTGTTTTACGACGATTTAACGCTCTTATAAGGTTTTTCTGGTATTTTCACTGTTTTACGACGATTTAACGCTCTTGTCAGGTTTATCTGGTATTTTCACTGTTTTACGACGATTTGACAAATTTTAAGGGTTTTCCAATGATTTTTAGTGTAGTTCGACGATTTAACACTTTTTAATGGTTTTTCAATATTTTCCAGCGTTTTAAGACGATTTAACGCTCTTTTAAGGTTTTTCTGGTATTTTCACATTTTTACGACGATTTAACGCTCTTATAAGGTTTTTCTGGTATATTCACTGTTTTACGACGATTTAACGCTCTTGTAAGGTTTATCTGGTATTTTCACTGTTTTACGACGATTTGACAAATTAAAAGGGTTTCTCAATGATTTTAAGTGTAATAAGACGGTTAAACAATTTTTAATGGTTTTTCTATATTTTCCAGCGTTTTAAGACCATTTAACGCTCTAATAAGGTTTTTCTGGTATTGTCACTATTTTACGACGATTTAACGCTCTTATAATGTTTTTCCTTGTGTTTTCACTGTTTTACGACGATTTAACGCTCTTATAAGGTTTTTCTGGTATTTTCACTGTTTTACGACGATTTAACGCCTTTATAAGGTTTTTCTGGTATTTTCACTGATTTACGACAATTTAACGCTCTTATTAGGCTTTTCTGTTATTTTTACTGTTTTACGACGATTTAACGCTCTTATGAGGTTTTTCTGATATTTTCACTGTTTTACGACGATTTGACAAATTTTAAGGGTTTTTCAATGATTTTTAGTGTAATTCGACGATTTAACACTTTTTAATGGTTTTTCTATATTTTCCAGCGTTTTAAGACGATTTAACGTTCTTTGAAGGTTTTTCTGGTATTTTCACTGTTTTACGACGATTTAACGCTCTTATGAGGTTTTCCTGATATTTTCACTGTTTTACGACGATTTGACAAATTTTAAGGGTTTTTCAATGATTTTTAGTGTAATTCGACGATTTAACACTTTTTAATGGTTTTTCTATATTTTCCAGCGTTTTAAGACGATTGACCGCTTTTATAAGGTTTTTCTGGTATTTTCACTGTTTTACGACGATTTAACGCCTTTATAAGGTTTTTCTGGTATTTTTACTGATTTACGACGATTTAACGCTCTTATAAGGTTTTTCTGGTATTTTCACTGTTTTACGACGATTTAACGCTCTTATAAGGTTTTTCTGGTATTTTCACTGTTTTACGACGATTTAACGCTCTTATAAGGTTTTTCTGGTATATTCACTGTTTTACGACGAATTAACGCTCTTGTAAGGTTTATCTGGTATTTTCACTGTTTTACGATGATTTGACAAATTTAAAGGGTTTCTCAATGATTTTAAGTGTAATACGACGGTTTAACACTTTTTAATGGTTTTTCTATATTTTCCAGCGTTTTAAGACCATTTAACGCTCTAATAAGGTTTTTCTGGTATTGTCACTATTTTACGACGAATTAACGCTCTTATAATGTTTTTCCTTGTGTTTTCACTGTTTTACGACGATTTAACGCTCTTATAAGGTGTTTCTGGTATTTTCACTGTTTTACGACGATTTCACGCCTTAATAAGGTTTTTCTGGTATTTTCACTGATTTACGACGATTTTAAGCTCTTATAAGGCTTTTCTGTTATTTTCACTGTTTTACGACGATTTGACAAATTTTAAGGGGTTTTCAATGATTTTTAGCGTAATACGACGATAAAACACTTTTTAATGAATTTTCTATATTTTCCAGCGTTTCAAGACGATTTAACGCTCTTTTAAGGTTTTTCTGGTATTTTCACTGTTTTACGACGATTAAACGCTCTTATAAGGGTTTCTCAATGATTTTTAGTGTATTACGACGGTTAAACACTTTTTAATGGTTTTTTATATTTTCCAGCGTTTTAAGACCATTTAACGCTCTAATAAGGTTTTTCTGGTATTTTTACTGTTTTACGACGATAAAACGCTCTTGTAAGGTTTATCTGAAATTTTCACTGTTTTACGACGGTTTGACAAATTTAAAGTGTTTTTCAATGATTTTTAGTGGAATACGACGATTTATCACTTTTTAATGGTTTTTCTATATATTACAGCGTTTTAAGATGATTTAACGCTCTTATAAGGTTTTTCTGGTATTTTAACTGTTTTACGTCGATTTAACGCTCTTATAAGGTTTTTCTGGTATTTTCACTGTTTGACGACGACTTGACGCTCTTATAAGGTTTTTCTGATATTTACACTGTTTTACGACGATTTAACGCTCTTATAAGGTTTTTCTGGTATTTTCACTGTTTTACGACGATTTAACGCTCTTTTCAGGTTTATCTGGTATTTTCACTGTTTTACGACGATTTGACAAATTTTAAGGGTTTTTCAATGGTTTTTAGTGTAATTCGACGATACAACAATTTTTAATGGTTTTTCTATATTTTCCAGCGTTTAAGGACGATTTAACGCTCTTATAAGGTTTTTCTGGTATTTTCACCGTTTTACGACGATGTAACGCTCTTATAAGGTTTTTCTGGTATATTCACTGTTTTACGACGATTTAACGCTCTTATAAGGTTTTTCTGGCATTTTCACTGTTTTACGACGATTTGACAATTTTTAAGGGTTTTTCAATGATTTTTAGTGTAATACGACGATTTAACACATTTTAATGGTTTTTCTATATTTTAAAGTGTTTTAAGACGATTTAACGCTCTTGTAAGGTTTATCTGGTATTTTCACTGTTTTACGACGATTTGACAAATTTTTAGGGTTTTTCAATGAATATTAGTGTAATACGACGATTTATCACTTTTTAATGGTTTTTCTATATTTTACAGCTTTTAAAGATGATTTAACGCTCTTATAAGGTTTTTTCTGGTATTTTAACTGTTTTACGTCGATTTAACGCTCTTATAAGGTTTTTCTGGTATTTTCACTGTTTGACGACGACTTGACGCTCTTATAAGGTTTTTCTGATATTTACACTGTTTTACGACGATTTAACGCTCTTATAAGGTTTTTCTGGTTATTTCACTGTTTTACGACGATTTAACGCTCTTTTAAGGTTTTTCTGGTATTTTCACTGTTTTACGACGATTAAACGCTCTTATAAGGTTTTTCTGGTATTTTCACTGTTTAACGACGATATGACAAATATTAAGGGTTTTTCAACGATTTTTAGTTTAATACGACGATTTAACACTTTTTAATGGTTTTTCTATATTTTACAGCGTTTTAAGACAAATTAACGATCTTATAAGGTTTTTCTGGTATTTTCACTGTTTTACGACGATAAAACGCTCTTGTAAGGTTTATCTGAAATTTTCACTATTTTACGACGGTTTGACAAATTTAAAGTGTTTTTCAATGATTTTTAGTGGAATACGACGATTTATCACTTTTTAATGGTTTTTCTATATATTACAGCGTTTTAAGATGATTTAACGCTCTTATAAGGTTTTTCTGGTATTTTAACTGTTTTACGTCGATTGAACGCTCTTATAAGGTTTTTCTGGTATGTTCACTGTTTAACGACGACTTGACGCTCTTATAAGGTTTTTCTGGTATTTTCACTGTTTTACGACGATAAAACGCTCTTGTAAGGTTTATCTGAAATTTTCACTGTTTTACGGACGGTTCGACAAATTTTAAGTGTTTTTCAATGATTTTTAGTTTAATACGACGATTTATCACTTTTTAATGGTTTTTCTATATATTACAGCGTTTTAAGATGATTTAACGCTCTTATAAGGTTTTTCTGGTATTTTAACTGTTTTACGTCGATTTAACGCTCCTATAAGGTTTTTCTGGTATTTTCACTGTTTTACGACGATAAAACGCTCTTGTTAGGTTTTTCTGAAATTTTCACTGTTTTACGACGGTTTGACAAATTTTAAGTGTTTTTCAATGATTTTTAGTGTAATACGACGATTTAACACTTTTTAATGGTTTTTCTATATTTTACAGCGTTTTTAGACGATTTAACGCTCTTATAAGGTTGTTCTGGTATTTTCACTGTTTTACGACGATTAAAACGCTCTTATAAGGTTTTTCTGGTATTTTAACTGTTTTACGTCGATTTAACGCTCTTATAAGGTGTTCTGGTATTTTCACTGTTTTACGACGATTTAAAGCTCTTTTAAGGTTTTTTCTGGTATTTTCACTGTTGAACGACGATTTGACAAATTTGAAGGGTTTTTCAATGATTTTTAGTGTAATACGACGATTTAACACTTTTTAATGGTTTTTCTATATTTTACAGCGTTTTTAGACGATTTAACGCTCTTATAAGGTTGTTCTGGTATTTTCACTGTTTTACGACGATTTGACAAATTTTTAGGGTTTTTCAATGATTATTAGTGTAATACGACGATTTATCACTTTTTAATGGTTTTTCTATATATTATAGCGTTTTAAGATGATTTAACGCTCTTATAAGGTTTTTCTGGTATTTAAACTGTTTTACGTCGATTTAACGCTCTTATAAAGTTTTTCTGGTATGTTCACTGTTTAACGACGACTTGACGCTCTTATAAGGTTTTTCTGGTATTTACACTGTTTTACGACGATTTAACGCTCTTATAAGGTTTTTCTAGTATTTTTACTGTTTTACGACGATTTAACGCTCTTATAAGGTTTGTCTGGTATTTTCACTGTTTTAGGACGATTAAACGCTCGTATAAGGTTTTTCTGGTATTTTCACTGTTTTTCGTCGATTTAACGCTCTTATAAGGTTTCTCTGGTATTTTCACTGTTTAACGACGATTTGACGCTCTAATAAGGTTTTTCTGGTATTTACACTGTTTAACGACGATTAAACGCTCGTATAAGGTTTTTGCGGTATTTTCACTGTTTTACGATAATGTGACAAATTGTAAGAGTTTTTTAATGATTTTCAGTGAAATACGACGATCAAACACTTTTTAATGGTTTTTCTATATTTTACGGCGTTTGAGGACGATTTAACGCTCTTATAAGGTTCTTCTGGTATTTTCACTGTTTTACGACGATTAAACGCTCTTATAAGGGTTTCTCAATGATTTTTAGTGTATTACGACGGTTAAACACTTTTTAATGGTTTTTTATATTTTCCAGCGTTTTAAGACCATTTAACGCTCTTCTAAGGTTTTTCTGGTATTGTCACTATTTTACGACGATTTAACGCTCTAATAAGGTTTTTCTGGTATTTTTACTGTTTTACGACGATTTGACGCTCTTATAAGGTTTTTCTGGTATTTTCACTGTTTTACGAGGATTTAAGAAATTTTAAGGATTTTTCAATGATTTTTAGTGTAATACGACGATTTAACCCTTTTTAATGGTTTTTCTATATTTTCCAGCGTTTTAAGACGATTTAACGCTCTTTTAGGGATTTTTTGGTATTTTCACATTTTTAAGACGATTTAAGGCTCTTATAAGGTTTTTCTGGTATTTTCACTGTTTTACGACGATTTGACAAATTTTAAGGGTTTTTCAATGATTTTTCGTGTAATTCGACGATTTAACACTTTTTAATGGTTTTTCTATATTTTCCAGCGTTTAAGACGATTTACCGCTTTTATAAGGTTTTTCTGGTATTTTCACTGTTTTACGACGATTTTACGCTCTTGTAAGGTTTTTCTGGTATTTTCACCGTTTTACGACGATTTAACGCTCTTATAAGGTTTTTCTGGTATATTCACTGTTTTACGACGATTTAACGCTCTTATAAGGTTTTTCTGGCATTTTCACTGTTTTACGACGATTTGACAATTTTTAAGGGTTTTTCAATGATTTTTAGTGTAATACGACGATTTAACACATTTTAATGGTTTTTCTATATTTTACAGTGTTTTAAGACGATTTAACGCTCTTGTAAGGTTTATCTGGTATTTTCACTGTTTTACGACGATTTGACAAATTTTTAGGGTTTTTCAATGAATATTAGTGTAATACGACGATTTATCACTTTTTAATGGTTTTTCTATATTTTACAGCTTTTAAAGATGATTTAACGCTCTTATAAGGTTTTTCTGGTATTTTAACTGTTTTACGTCGATTTAACGCTCTTATAAGGTTTTTCTGGTATTTTCACTGTTTGACGACGACTTGACGCTCTTATAAGGTTTTTCTGATATTTACACTGTTTTACGACGATTTAACGCTCTTATAAGGTTTTTCTGGTTATTTCACTGTTTTACGACGATTTAACAATCTTTTAAGGTTTTTCTGGTATTTTCACTGTTTTACGACGATTAAACGCTCTTATAAGGTTTTTCTGGTATTTTAACTGTTTTACGTCGATTTAACGCTCTTATAAGGTTTTTCTGGTATTTTCACTGTTTAACGACGATATGACAAATATTTAGGGTTTTTCAACGATTTTTAGTTTACGCTCTTATAAGGTTTTTCTGGTATTTTCACTGTTTTACGACGATTTAACGCTCTTGTCAGGTTTATCTGGTATTTTCACTGTTTTACGACGATTTGACAAATTTTAAGGGTTTTCCAATGATTTTTAGTGTAGTTCGACGATTTAACACTTTTTAATGGTTTTTCAATATTTTCCAGCGTTTTAAGACGATTTAACGCTCTTTTAAGGTTTTTCTGGTATTTTCACATTTTTACGACGATTTAACGCTCTTATAAGGTTTTTCTGGTATATTCACTGTTTTACGACGATTTAACGCTCTTGTAAGGTTTATCTGGTATTTTCACTGTTTTACGACGATTTGACAAATTAAAAGGGTTTCTCAATGATTTTAAGTGTAATAAGACGGTTAAACAATTTTTAATGGTTTTTCTATATTTTCCAGCGTTTTAAGACCATTTAACGCTCTAATAAGGTTTTTCTGGTATTGTCACTATTTTACGACGATTTAACGCTCTTATAATGTTTTTCCTTGTGTTTTCACTGTTTTACGACGATTTAACGCTCTTATAAGGTTTTTCTGGTATTTTCACTGTTTTACGACGATTTAACGCCTTTATAAGGTTTTTCTGGTATTTTCACTGATTTACGACAATTTAACGCTCTTATTAGGCTTTTCTGTTATTTTTACTGTTTTACGACGATTTAACGCTCTTATGAGGTTTTTCTGATATTTTCACTGTTTTACGACGATTTGACAAATTTTAAGGGTTTTTCAATGATTTTTAGTGTAATTCGACGATTTAACACTTTTTAATGGTTTTTCTATATTTTCCAGCGTTTTAAGACGATTTAACGTTCTTTGAAGGTTTTTCTGGTATTTTCACTGTTTTACGACGATTTAACGCTCTTATGAGGTTTTTCTGATATTTTCACTGTTTTACGACGATTTGACAAATTTTAAGGGTTTTTCAATGATTTTTAGTGTAATTCGACGATTTAACACTTTTTAATGGTTTTTCTATATTTTCCAGCGTTTTAAGACGATTGACCGCTTTTATAAGGTTTTTCTGGTATTTTCACTGTTTTACGACGATTTAACGCCTTTATAAGGTTTTTCTGGTATTTTTACTGATTTACGACGATTTAACGCTCTTATAAGGTTTTTCTGGTATTTTCACTGTTTTACGACGATTTAACGCTCTTATAAGGTTTTTCTGGTATTTTCACTGTTTTACGACGATTTAACGCTCTTATAAGGTTTTTCTGGTATATTCACTGTTTTACGACGAATTAACGCTCTTGTAAGGTTTATCTGGTATTTTCACTGTTTTACGATGATTTGACAAATTTAAAGGGTTTCTCAATGATTTTAAGTGTAATACGACGGTTTAACACTTTTTAATGGTTTTTCTATATTTTCCAGCGTTTTAAGACCATTTAACGCTCTAATAAGGTTTTTCTGGTATTGTCACTATTTTACGACGAATTAACGCTCTTATAATGTTTTTCCTTGTGTTTTCACTGTTTTACGACGATTTAACGCTCTTATAAGGTGTTTCTGGTATTTTCACTGTTTTACGACGATTTCACGCCTTAATAAGGTTTTTCTGGTATTTTCACTGATTTACGACGATTTTAAGCTCTTATAAGGCTTTTCTGTTATTTTCACTGTTTTACGACGATTTGACAAATTTTAAGGGGTTTTCAATGATTTTTAGCGTAATACGACGATAAAACACTTTTTAATGAATTTTCTATATTTTCCAGCGTTTCAAGACGATTTAACGCTCTTTTAAGGTTTTTCTGGTATTTTCACTGTTTTACGACGATTAAACGCTCTTATAAGGGTTTCTCAATGATTTTTAGTGTATTACGACGGTTAAACACTTTTTAATGGTTTTTTATATTTTCCAGCGTTTTAAGACCATTTAACGCTCTAATAAGGTTTTTCTGGTATTTTTACTGTTTTACGACGATAAAACGCTCTTGTAAGGTTTATCTGAAATTTTCACTGTTTTACGACGGTTTGACAAATTTAAAGTGTTTTTCAATGATTTTTAGTGGAATACGACGATTTATCACTTTTTAATGGTTTTTCTATATATTACAGCGTTTTAAGATGATTTAACGCTCTTATAAGGTTTTTCTGGTATTTTAACTGTTTTACGTCGATTTAACGCTCTTATAAGGTTTTTCTGGTATTTTCACTGTTTGACGACGACTTGACGCTCTTATAAGGTTTTTCTGATATTTACACTGTTTTACGACGATTTAACGCTCTTATAAGGTTTTTCTGGTATTTTCACTGTTTTACGACGATTTAACGCTCTTTTCAGGTTTATCTGGTATTTTCACTGTTTTACGACGATTTGACAAATTTTAAGGGTTTTTCAATGGTTTTTAGTGTAATTCGACGATACAACAATTTTTAATGGTTTTTCTATATTTTCCAGCGTTTAAGGACGATTTAACGCTCTTATAAGGTTTTTCTGGTATTTTCACCGTTTTACGACGATGTAACGCTCTTATAAGGTTTTTCTGGTATATTCACTGTTTTACGACGATTTAACGCTCTTATAAGGTTTTTCTGGCATTTTCACTGTTTTACGACGATTTGACAATTTTTAAGGGTTTTTCAATGATTTTTAGTGTAATACGACGATTTAACACATTTTAATGGTTTTTCTATATTTTAAAGTGTTTTAAGACGATTTAACGCTCTTGTAAGGTTTATCTGGTATTTTCACTGTTTTACGACGATTTGACAAATTTTTAGGGTTTTTCAATGAATATTAGTGTAATACGACGATTTATCACTTTTTAATGGTTTTTCTATATTTTACAGCTTTTAAAGATGATTTAACGCTCTTATAAGGTTTTTCTGGTATTTTAACTGTTTTACGTCGATTTAACGCTCTTATAAGGTTTTTCTGGTATTTTCACTGTTTGACGACGACTTGACGCTCTTATAAGGTTTTTCTGATATTTACACTGTTTTACGACGATTTAACGCTCTTATAAGGTTTTTCTGGTTATTTCACTGTTTTACGACGATTTAACGCTCTTTTAAGGTTTTTCTGGTATTTTCACTGTTTTACGACGATTAAACGCTCTTATAAGGTTTTTCTGGTATTTTCACTGTTTAACGACGATATGACAAATATTAAGGGTTTTTCAACGATTTTTAGTTTAATACGACGATTTAACACTTTTTAATGGTTTTTCTATATTTTACAGCGTTTTAAGACAAATTAACGATCTTATAAGGTTTTTCTGGTATTTTCACTGTTTTACGACGATAAAACGCTCTTGTAAGGTTTATCTGAAATTTTCACTATTTTACGACGGTTTGACAAATTTAAAGTGTTTTTCAATGATTTTTAGTGGAATACGACGATTTATCACTTTTTAATGGTTTTTCTATATATTACAGCGTTTTAAGATGATTTAACGCTCTTATAAGGTTTTTCTGGTATTTTAACTGTTTTACGTCGATTGAACGCTCTTATAAGGTTTTTCTGGTATGTTCACTGTTTAACGACGACTTGACGCTCTTATAAGGTTTTTCTGGTATTTTCACTGTTTTACGACGATAAAACGCTCTTGTAAGGTTTATCTGAAATTTTCACTGTTTTACGACGGTTCGACAAATTTTAAGTGTTTTTCAATGATTTTTAGTTTAATACGACGATTTATCACTTTTTAATGGTTTTTCTATATATTACAGCGTTTTAAGATGATTTAACGCTCTTATAAGGTTTTTCTGGTATTTTAACTGTTTTACGTCGATTTAACGCTCCTATAAGGTTTTTCTGGTATTTTCACTGTTTTACGACGATAAAACGCTCTTGTTAGGTTTTTCTGAAATTTTCACTGTTTTACGACGGTTTGACAAATTTTAAGTGTTTTTCAATGATTTTTAGTGTAATACGACGATTTAACACTTTTTAATGGTTTTTCTATATTTTACAGCGTTTTTAGACGATTTAACGCTCTTATAAGGTTGTTCTGGTATTTTCACTGTTTTACGACGATTAAACGCTCTTATAAGGTTTTTCTGGTATTTTAACTGTTTTACGTCGATTTAACGCTCTTATAAGGTGTTCTGGTATTTTCACTGTTTTACGACGATTTAAAGCTCTTTTAAGGTTTTTTCTGGTATTTTCACTGTTGAACGACGATTTGACAAATTTGAAGGGTTTTTCAATGATTTTTAGTGTAATACGACGATTTAACACTTTTTAATGGTTTTTCTATATTTTACAGCGTTTTTAGACGATTTAACGCTCTTATAAGGTTGTTCTGGTATTTTCACTGTTTTACGACGATTTGACAAATTTTTAGGGTTTTTCAATGATTATTAGTGTAATACGACGATTGATCAGTTTTTAATGGTTTTTCTATATATTATAGCGTTTTAAGATGATTTAACGCTCTTATAAGGTTTTTCTGGTATTTAAACTGTTTTACGTCGATTTAACGCTCTTATAAAGTTTTTCTGGTATGTTCACTGTTTAACGACGACTTGACGCTCTTATAAGGTTTTTCTGGTATTTACACTGTTTTACGACGATTTAACGCTCTTATAAGGTTTTTCTAGTATTTTTACTGTTTTACGACGATTTAACGCTCTTATAAGGTTTGTCTGGTATTTTCACTGTTTTAGGACGATTAAACGCTCGTATAAGGTTTTTCTGGTATTTTCACTGTTTTTCGTCGATTTAACGCTCTTATAAGGTTTCTCTGGTATTTTCACTGTTTAACGACGATTTGACGCTCTAATAAGGTTTTTCTGGTATTTACACTGTTTAACGACGATTAAACGCTCGTATAAGGTTTTTGCGGTATTTTCACTGTTTTACGATAATGTGACAAATTGTAAGAGTTTTTTTAATGATTTTCAGTGAAATACGACGATCAAACACTTTTTAATGGTTTTTCTATATTTTACGGCGTTTGAGGACGATTTAACGCTCTTATAAGGTTCTTCTGGTATTTTCACTGTTTTACGACGATTAAACGCTCTTATAAGGGTTTCTCAATGATTTTTAGTGTATTACGACGGTTAAACACTTTTTAATGGTTTTTTATATTTTCCAGCGTTTTAAGACCATTTAACGCTCTTCTAAGGTTTTTCTGGTATTGTCACTATTTTACGACGATTTAACGCTCTAATAAGGTTTTTCTGGTATTTTTACTGTTTTACGACGATTTGACGCTCTTATAAGGTTTTTCTGGTATTTTCACTGTTTTACGAGGATTTAAGAAATTTTAAGGATTTTTCAATGATTTTTAGTGTAATACGACGATTAAACCCTTTTTAATGGTTTTTCTATATTTTCCAGCGTTTTAAGACGATTTAACGCTCTTTTAGGGATTTTTTGGTATTTTCACATTTTTAAGACGATTTAAGGCTCTTATAAGGTTTTTCTGGTATTTTCACTGTTTTACGACGATTTGACAAATTTTAAGGGTTTTTCAATGATTTTTCGTGTAATTCGACGATTTAACACTTTTTAATGGTTTTTCTATATTTTCCAGCGTTTAAGACGATTTACCGCTTTTATAAGGTTTTTCTGGTATTTTCACTGTTTTACGACGATTTTACGCTCTTGTAAGGTTTTTCTGGTATTTTCACCGTTTTACGACGATTTAACGCTCTTATAAGGTTTTTCTGGTATATTCACTGTTTTACGACGATTTAACGCTCTTATAAGGTTTTTCTGGCATTTTCACTGTTTTACGACGATTTGACAATTTTTAAGGGTTTTTCAATGATTTTTAGTGTAATACGACGATTTAACACATTTTAATGGTTTTTCTATATTTTACAGTGTTTTAAGACGATTTAACGCTCTTGTAAGGTTTATCTGGTATTTTCACTGTTTTACGACGATTTGACAAATTTTTAGGGTTTTTCAATGAATATTAGTGTAATACGACGATTTATCACTTTTTAATGGTTTTTCTATATTTTACAGCTTTTAAAGATGATTTAACGCTCTTATAAGGTTTTTCTGGTATTTTAACTGTTTTACGTCGATTTAACGCTCTTATAAGGTTTTTCTGGTATTTTCACTGTTTGACGACGACTTGACGCTCTTATAAGGTTTTTCTGATATTTACACTGTTTAACGACGATTTAACGCTCTTATAAGGTTTTTCTGGTTATTTCACTGTTTTACGACGATTTAACGCTCTTTTAAGGTTTTTCTGGTATTTTCACTGTTTTACGACGATTAAACGCTCTTATAAGGTTTTTCTGGTATTTTAACTGTTTTACGTCGATTTAACGCTCTTATAAGGTTTTTCTGGTATTTTCACTGTTTAACGACGATATGACAAATATTTAGGGTTTTTCAACGATTTTTAGTTTAATACGACGATTTAACACTTTTTAATGGTTTTTCTATATTTTACAGCGTTTTAAGACAAATTAACGATCTTATAAGGTTTTTCTGGTATTTTCACTGTTTTACGACGATGAAACGCTCTTGTAAGGTTTATCTGAAATTTTCACTGTTTTACGACGGTTTGACAAATTTAAAGTGTTTTTCAATGATTTTTAGTGTAATACGACGATTTATCACTTTTTGATGGTTTTTCTATATATTACAGCGTTTTAAGATGATTTAACGCTCTTATAAGGTTTTTCTGGTATTTTAACTGTTTTACGTCGATTTAACGCTCTTATAAGGTTTTTCTGGTATTTTCACTGTTTGACGACGACTTGACGCTCTTATAAGGTTTTTCTGATATTTTCACTGTTTTACGACGATGAAACGCTCTTGTAAGGTTTATCTGAAATTTTCACTGTTTTACGACGGTTTGACAAATTTAAAGTGTTTTTCAATGATTTTTAGTGTAATACGACGATTTATCACTTTTTGATGGTTTTTCTATATTTTCCAGCGTTTCAAGACGATTTAACGCTCTTTTAAGGTTTTTCTGGTATTTTCACTGTTTTACGACGATTAAACGCTCTTATAAGGGTTTCTCAATGATTTTTAGTGTATTACGACGGTTAAACACTTTTTAATGGTTTTTTATATTTTCCAGCGTTTTAAGACCATTTAACGCTCTAATAAGGTTTTTCTGGTATTTTTACTGTTTTACGACGATAAAACGCTCTTGTAAGGTTTATCTGAAATTTTCACTGTTTTACGACGGTTTGACAAATTTAAAGTGTTTTTCAATGATTTTTAGTGGAATACGACGATTTATCACTTTTTAATGGTTTTTCTATATATTACAGCGTTTTAAGATGATTTAACGCTCTTATAAGGTTTTTCTGGTATTTTAACTGTTTTACGTCGATTAAACGCTCCTATAAGGTTTCTCTGGTATTTTCACTGTTTAACGACGATTTAACAATTTTTAATGGTTTTTCTATATTTTACAGCGTTTTAAGACGATTTAACGCTCTTATAAGGTTTATCTGGTATTTGCACTGTTTTACGACGATTTAACGCTCTTATCGTTTCTCTTATGTTTAACGACGACTTGACACTCTTATAAGGTTTTTCTGGTATTTTCACTGTTTTACGACGATAAAACGCTCTTGTAAGGTTTATCTGAAATTTTCACTGTTTTACGACGGTTTGACAAATTTTAAGTGTTTTTCAATGATTTTTAGTGTAATACGACGATTTAACACTTTTTAATGGTTTTTCTATATTTCACAGCGTTTTTAGACGATTTAACGCTCTTATAAGGTTGTTCTGGTATTTTCACTGTTTTACGACGATTTAACGCTCTTATAAGGTTTTTCTGGTATTTTCACTGTTTAACGACGATTTGACAAATTTGAAGGGTTTTTCCATTATTTTTAGTGCAATACGACGATTTATCACTTTTTAATGGTTTTTCTATATTTTACAGCGTTTTAAGATGATTTAACGCTCTTATAAGGTTTTTCTGGTATTTTCACTGTTTTACGACGATTTAACGCTCTTATAAGGTTTTTCTGGTATTTTCACTGTTTTACGACGATTTAACGCTCTTATAAGGTTTTTCTGGTATTTACACTGTTTTACGACGATTTGACGGTCTTTTAAGGTTTTTCTGGTATTAACACTGTTTTACGACGATTTAACGCTCTTATAAGGTTTTTCTGGTATTTACACTGTTTGACGACGACTTGACGCTCTTATAAGGTTTTTCTGGTATTAACACTGTTTTACGACGATTTAACGCTCTTATAAGGTTTTTCTGGTATTTTCACTGTTTTACGACGATTTAACGCTCTTATAAGGTTTTTCTGGTATTTACACTGTTTTACGACGATTTGACGGTCTTTTAAGGTTTTTCTGGTATTTTCACTGTTTTACGACGATTAAACGCTCTTATAAGGTTTTTCTGGTATTTTAACTGTTTTACGTCGATTTAACGCTCTTATAAGGTTTTTCTGGTATTTTCACTGTTTAACGACGATATGACAAATATAAAGGGTTTTTCAACGATTTTTAGTTAAATACGACGATTTAACACTTTTTAATGGTTTTTCTATATTTTACAGCGTTTTAAGACAAATTAACGATCTTATAAGGTTTTTCTGGTATTTTCACTGTTTTACGACGATTTAACGCTCTTATAAGGTTTTTCTGGTATTTTCACTGTTTTACGACGATAAAACGCTCTTGTAAGGTTTATCTGAAATTTTCACTGTTTTACGACGGTTTGACAAATTTAAAGTGTTTTTCAATGATTTTTAGTGTAATATGACGATTTATCACTTTTTAATGGTTTTTCAATATATTACAGCGTTTTAAGATGATTTAACGCTCTTATAAGGTTTTTCTGGTATTTTAACTGTTTTACGTCGATTGAACGCTCTTATAAGGTTTTTCTGGTATGTTCACTGTTTAACGACGACTTGACGCTCTTATAAGGTTTTTCTGGTATTTTCACTGTTTTACGACGATAAAACGCTCTTGTAAGGTTTATCTGAAATTTTCACTGTTTTACGACGGTTTGACAAATTTGAAGGGTTTTTCAATGATTTTTAGTGTAATACGACGATTTATCACTTTTTAATGGTTTTTCTATATATTACAGCGTTTTAAGATGATTTAACGCTCTTATAAGGTTTTTCTGGTATTTTAACTGTTTTACGTCGATTTAACGCTCCTATAAGGTTTCTCTGGTATTTTCACTGTTTAACGACGATTTAACAATTTTTAATGGTTTTTCTATATTTTACAGCGTTTTAAGACGATTTAACGCTCTTATAAGGTTTATCTGGTATTTGCACTGTTTTACGACGATTTAACGCTCTTATCGTTTCTCTTATGTTTAACGACGACTTGACACTCTTATAAGGTTTTTCTGGTATTTTCACTGTTTTACGACGATAAAACGCTCTTGTAAGGTTTATCTGAAATTTTCACTGTTTTACGACGGTTTGACAAATTTTAAGTGTTTTTCAATGATTTTTAGTGTAATACGACGATTTAACACTTTTTAATGGTTTTTCTATATTTTACAGCGTTTTTAGACGATTTAACGCTCTTATAAGGTTGTTCTGGTATTTTCACTGTTTTACGACGATTTAACGCTCTTATAAGGTTTTTCTGGTATTTTCACTGTTTAACGACGATTTGACAAATTTGAAGGGTTTTTCCATTATTTTTAGTGCAATACGACGATTTATCACTTTTTAATGGTTTTTCTATATTTTACAGCGTTTTAAGATGATTTAACGCTCTTGTAAGGTTTTTCTGGTATTTTCACTGTTTTACGACGATTTGACAAATTTTTAGAGTTTTTCAATGATTATTAGTGTAATACGACGATTTATCACTTTTTATTTTCACTGTTTTACGACGATTTGACAAATTTTTAGGGTTTTTCAATGATTATTAGTGTAATACGACGATTTATCACTTTTTAATGGTTTTTCTATATTTTACAGCTTTTTAAGATGATTTAACGCTCTTATAAGGTTTTTCTGGTATTTTCACTGTTTGACGACGACTTGACGCTCTTATAAGGTTTTTCTGGTATTTACACTGTTTTACGACAATTGAACGCTCTTATAAGGTTTTTCTGGTATTTTCACTGTTTTACGACGATTTAACGCTCTTATAAGGTTTTTCTGGTATTTTCACTGTTTTACGACGATTTAACGCTCTTATAAGGTTTTTCTGGTATTTACACTGTTTTACGACGATTTGACGGTCTTTTAAGGTTTTTCTGGTATTTTCACTGTTTTACGACGATTAAACGCTCTTATAAGGTTTTTCTGGTATTTTAACTGTTTTACGTCGATTTAACGCTCTTATAAGGTTCTTCTGGTATTTTCACTGTTTTACGACGATTTAACGCTCTTATAAGGTTTTTCCTGTATTTTCGCTGTTTTACGACGATTTAACCCTCGTATAAGGTTTTTCTGGCATTTTCACTGTTTTACGACGATTTGACAATTTTTTAGGGTTTTTCAATGATTTTTAGTGAATTACGACGTTTTAACACATTTTAATGGTTTTTCTATATTTTACAGTGTTTTAAGACGATTTAACGCTCTTATAAGGTTTATCTGGTATTTTCACTGTTTTACGACGATTTGACAAATTTTTAGGGTTTTTCAATGATTATTAGTGTAATACGACGATTTATCACTTTTTAATGGTTTTTCTATATTTTACAGCTTTTTAAGATGATTTAACGCTCTTATAAGGTTTTTCTGGTATTTTCACTGTTTTACGACGATTTGACAAATTTTTAGAGTTTTTCAATGATTATTAGTGTATTTGGACGATTTATCACTTTTTAATGGTTTTTCTATATTTTACAGCGTTTAAAGATGATTTAACGCTCTTTTAAGGTTTTTCTGGTATTTTAACTGTTTTACGTCGATTTAACGCTCTTATAAGGTTTTTCTGGTATTTTCACTGTTTGACGACGACTTGACGCTCTTATAAGGTTTTTCTGGTATTAACACTGTTTTACGACGATTTAACGCTCTTATAAGGTTTTTCTGGTATTTTCACTGTTTTACGACGATTTGACAAATTTTAAGAGTTTTTCAATGATTATTAGTGTATTTGGACGATTTATCACTTTTTAATGGTTTTTCTATATTTTACAGCGTTTAAAGATGATTTAACGCTTTATAAGGTTTTTCTGGTATTTTAACTGTTTTACGTCGATTTAACGCTCTTATAAGGTTTTTCTGGTATTTTCACTGTTTGACGACGACTTGACGCTCTTATAAGGTTTTTCTGGTATTAACACTGTTTTACGACGATTTAACGCTCTTATAAGGTTTTTCTGGTATTTTCACTGTTTTACGACGATTTAACGCTCTTATAAGGTTTTTCCTGTATTTTCGCTGTTTTACGACGATTTAACCCTCGTATAAGGTTTTTCTGGCATTTTCACTGTTTTACGACGATTTGACAATTTTTTAGGGTTTTTCAATGATTTTTAGTGTAATACGACGATTTATCACTTTTTAATGGTTTTTCTATATTTTACAGCTTTTTAAGATGATTTAACGCTCTTATAAGGTTTTTCTGGTATTTTAACTGTTTTACGTCGATTTAACGCTCTTATAAGGTTTTTCTGGTATTTTCACTGTTTGACGACGACTTGACGCTCTTATAAGGTTTTTCTGGTATTTACACTGTTTTACGACGATTTAACGCTCTTATAAGGTTTTTCTGGTATTTTCACTGTTTTACGACGATTTAACGCTCTTATAAGGTTTTTCTGGTATTTACACTGTTTTACGACGATTTGACGGTCTTTAAAGGTTTTTCTGGTATTTTCACTGTTTTACGACGATAAAACGCTCTTATAAGGTTTTTCTGGTATTTTAACTTTTTTACGTCGATTTAACGCTCTTATAAGGTTTTTCTGGTATTTTCACTGTTTTACGACGATTTAACGCTCTTATAAGGTTTTTCCTGTATTTTCGCTGTTTTACGACGATTTAACCCTCGTATAAGGTTTTTCTGGCATTTTCACTGTTTTACGACGATTTGACAATTTTTAAGGGTTTTTCAATGATTTTTAGTGTAATACGACGATTTATCACTTTTTAATGGTTTTTCTATATTTTACAGCTTTTTAAGATGATTTAACGCTCTTATAAGGTTTTTCTGGTATTTTAACTGTTTTACGTCGATTTAACGCTCTTATAAGGTTTTTCTGGTATTTTCACTGTTTGACGACGACTTGACGCTCTTATAAGGTTTTTCTGGTATTTACACTGTTTTACGACGATTTAACGCTCTTATAAGGTTTTTCTGGTATTTTCACTGTTTTACGACGATTTAACGCTCTTATAAGGTTTTTCTGGTATTTACACTGTTTTACGACGATTTGACGGTCTTTTAAGGTTTTTCTGGTATTTTCACTGTTTTACGACGATTAAACGCTCTTATAAGGTTTTTCTGGTATTTTAACTGTTTTACGTCGATTTAACGCTCTTATAAGGTTTTTCTGGTATTTTCACTGTTTAACGACGATATGACAAATATTAAGGGTTTTTCAACGATTTTTAGTTAAATACGACGATTTAACACTTTTTAATGGTTTTTCTATATTTTACAGCGTTTTAAGACAAATTAACGATCTTATAAGGTTTTTCTGGTATTTTCACTGTTTTACGACGATTTAACGCTCTTATAAGGTTTTTCTGGTATTTTCACTGTTTTACGACGATAAAACGCTCTTGTAAGGTTTATCTGAAATTTTCACTGTTTTACGACGGTTTGACAAATTTAAAGTGTTTTTCAATGATTTTTAGTGTAATACGACGATTTATCACTTTTTAATGGTTTTTCTATATATTACAGCGTTTTAAGATGATTTAACGCTCTTATAAGGTTTTTTCTGGTATTTTAACTGTTTTACGTCGATTGAACGCTCTTATAAGGTTTTTCTGGTATGTTCACTGTTTAACGACGACTTGACGCTCTTATAAGGTTTTTCTGGTATTTTCACTGTTTTACGACGATAAAACGCTCTTGTAAGGTTTATCTGAAATTTTCACTGTTTTACGACGGTTTGACAAATTTTAAGTGTTTTTCAATGATTTTTAGTGTAATACGACGATTTATCACTTTTTAATGGTTTTTCTATATATTACAGCGTTTTAAGATGATTTAACGCTCTTATAAGGTTTTTCTGGTATTTTAACTGTTTTACGTCGATTTAACGCTCCTATAAGGTTTCTCTGGTATTTTCACTGTTTAACGACGATTTAACAATTTTTAATGGTTTTTCTATATTTTACAGCGTTTTAAGACGATTTAACGCTCTTATAAGGTTTATCTGGTATTTGCACTGTTTTACGACGATTTAACGCTCTTATCGTTTCTCTTATGTTTAACGACGACTTGACACTCTTATAAGGTTTTTCTGGTATTTTCACTGTTTTACGACGATAAAACGCTCTTGTAAGGTTTATCTGAAATTTTCACTGTTTTACGACGGTTTGACAAATTTTAAGTGTTTTTCAATGATTTTTAGTGTAATACGACGATTTAACACTTTTTAATGGTTTTTCTATATTTTACAGCGTTTTTAGACGATTTAACGCTCTTATAAGGTTGTTCTGGTATTTTCACTGTTTTACGACGATTTAACGCTCTTATAAGGTTTTTCTGGTATTTTCACTGTTTAACGACGATTTGACAAATTTGAAGGGTTTTTCAATGATTTTTAGTGCAATACGACGATTTATCACTTTTTAATGGTTTTTCTATATTTTACAGCGTTTTAAGATGATTTAACGCTCTTATAAGGTTTTTCTGGTATTTTCACTGTTTTACGACGATTTGACAAATTTTTAGAGTTTTTCAATGATTATTAGTGTAATACGACGATTTATCACTTTTTAATGGTTTTTCTATATTTTACAGCGTTTTAAGATGATTTAACGCTCTTATAAGGTTTTTCTGGTATTTTCACTGTTTTACGACGATTTGACAAATTTTTAGAGTTTTTCAATGATTATAAGTGTAATACGACGATTTATCACTTTTTAATGGTTTTTCTATATTTTACAGCGTTTTAAGATGATTTAACGCTCTTATAAGGTTTTTCTGGTATTTTAACTGTTTTACGTCGATTTAACGCTCTTATAAGGTTTTTCTGGTATTTTCACTGTTTGACGACGACTTGACGCTCTTATAAGGTTTTTCTGGTATTTACACTGTTTTACGACGATTTAACGCTCTTATAAGGTTTTTCTGGTATTTTCACTGTTTTACGACGATTTAACGCTCTTATAAGGTTTTTCTGGTATTTACACTGTTTTACGACGATTTGACGGTCTTTAAAGGTTTTTCTGGTATTTTCACTGTTTTACGACGATAAAACGCTCTTATAAGGTTTTTTCTGGTATTTTAACTTTTTTACGTCGATTTAACGCTCTTATAAGGTTTTTCTGGTATTTTCACTGTTTTACGACGATTTAACGCTCTTATAAGGTTTTTCCTGTATTTTCGCTGTTTTACGACGATTTAACCCTCGTATAAA